>NC_080048.1:6830131-6845131 GCF_026212465.1 Amaranthus tricolor | reverse complement strand
TCTTAGATAAATAAGGGAGTGGTTCCTACCTCCTACTAACACTCTCATTTTCTATAGCTATTCTAAGCGCAAGGATTTCAAAATCAATAGCTCTTCATATAAAGTGTACTCACGAGTATCTCATAGTTTCAATGCAATGTATATTATCACAATAAACAATAATGTCTTAAAGCAAATTGCATATAAGGGTTAGTTACTGCGTATACGTACCTGTAAGCGTCACTGCACGATCAAAAGTCACAAAATCACCCAAGTAAGGCTCTATTTCCTCTTACGAAACGGGCACCTATATAAGTTATGAGTAGAATTAATAAGTTCCCTTAACTACTTTGCCATACCAAACTAAATACCAAAGTAACCGCTATCACCCATTCAATATGAGTTTCCGATTACTCTAGCACGCACACAACTTATTCAATAGAAGTCAAAATCATTAACTCAACACAACATAAGTCTTTCCATCAATTTAAAGTAGAAGTATGTGTGAATCGTTTCTTTACATTAACTAATTTTGTGCATATCGGCTCGCGTTACCCAAAAATAACTAATCACAACTAAATCTTACAATTTTAATATAACATTAATATAGCGATAAGACAAATCTTAGAGTTATTGTATCGAGATATCATTTTTTACATTCTCCAAAGCTATTAAGAACTATAGTCAAACCAACACAACAAATAACTTTAGCAACCATCGACGATAAGTTGAAATTATGCTCTTGGCTTCACTAGTGGAAAAAAATGTATTTGCTGCTCATCACTTGCTGTGGTTTTTGTATATTCGCAGCAATAAATAGGAAAAAGATTTGAAAAAAAAAACAACTAATTGCTGCGGTTGGCTAGGGACCGCAGCAAATAACCTCATTAATTGCTGCGGTTATCTTTAGGACCGCAGCAAATAAGCCAAAATAACCGTTCAAATTCAGCACAATTAAAAAACAAAGCATTTATTGCTGCGATTGGCTAGTGACCGCAGCAAATAACCGTTGTAATATTGTATACAACACGGTTCTTCATCACAGCCCACCATTTTTTTTCACAAAACTCGACTACATACACAACGTTTCCTCTTCTCAAACCCATTGAAAAACCGTTCGTGCATTTGCTTGTTCTACTGTGTTCATCTTCATTTTCATTCACAAATCCAGAAATCAAACTGTTGTTCACAAACCGTTGTTCATTCAAAACCGTTGATCTACTGTGTTCATTCAAAAACCGTTGTTCACAAACGTTTGCTTGCTGTTTCGTGCATTTGCTTGTTCATCTGCGTGTGTGTGCATTCTTCAAAACCGTTTGAAACCAAAGGCATTTGCTTGTTCATCTTCAAAACTCACGAATTAAGGTACTATTTCTCTTTTTTATATGATTGTTCATCTTCAAAACTTATGTCGATTGTTCATCTTCTTTATTCGTTTATTCACTGGTTTGTTTTTTGAAGTTTTTCTAATTTTGTTGTTGTTGTGACCTTTTAATTGTTATTCAACCAAAATTTTGTTGGCTGTTGCTGCTTGCTTCTGTCTTGCTTCATGGTGAATCACGTTTATTGTAGTACATGATGATAGATACTACTTACTAGATATACTATGGCATGTATTGTGATTTGGTTATAGTTGTGTTAGAGAATTACCCACTTGTGATCATCGTAGAATTAAAATTGTGATTTAACATTTCGTAAAGGTGCAACGTCATGAATTTGATTACCTTATAATTAAAGTATGACAGAAATGCTTGTAATTAATACACAATGTTCCTCATGTGATTCACAAAGAATCAACAATTCAAACTATATACTTCTATATTAATGTTTATTAATATGATTAAAAGGAAAAAGATAAAGGAACTAGGGCTTGTCTTATCTAAACTACAATAATGTTTCATCATTTCAATATTTATTTATGTTTCTTGATTTTTTTTAGCAATATGTAATATGTAATTGCATAATTCAAAAAATGTGCTCTTATACTTATATCAAATGTCGTTTTATATAATTGAAGGTGTTTTTTTTTTCACTTGAGTTTCACATTATAGCTATATAAAGAGTATAAACAAACTTAGGAGTATTAAAGCTAATTTAGTGTTAGTTATTTTACCATGTATTGAATAGATTGTATTATTTTAAGATATTTCTATTTTCTATTCAAATTTACTCTATTTATTCTCTTTATTATTTATATTTTGAATGTTATATTTCTAAGGTTATACAATGTTAATTATTCAAAGTATATATTTTTAGGAATGTGGTTTGTTGTTTATTATTTATATTGTGGTTTGTGGTTTGTTAATTAATTATTTGCATATTTAGTAAATATGTTTGTTATAAATAAGTATATATGTTTAAAAGTTGTGTATTAATTTTGTTTTGAATCAATTAATCACACTAATTAGGATGACAAACGATCGTTCTTGGATGTATGGAAGCATTGAATCGTCGGAATTTATTGATGGCGTATTAGAATTTTGTAGTATTGCGGTTGAACATCAAGTTAGGACGGGGGGAGTTGGTTTTTATTGCCCATGTGTCAGTTGCGGCAATGTATCAAAGGTAGATAATGTTGATATCCTTAGGGAGCACATACTTCGACGTGGGTTTAGGCCTGAATATCATGTTTGGGTTTGGCATGGTGAGGAGGGAGTTTACAAAGAGAAAAGTGTTGTTGAGGACGTCAATAATGTGGCCGATGTCAATGAGGATGTAGTAGATCATGTTGATGGGTATGAGACAGATGAAGAGAATGTCGATGAGGATGTGGATCGTGTTGATAAGATGATGGAGGGAGTCGAGGATGAGTTAGGAAAACGTCCTCGTGTTTTTGACTTGTTGACAGAGGCTTCTCAAAAGCCTTTGTACCCTGGATGTACAAAGTTCACCAAACTAACAGCAATGTTGACAATTTTCAAAGCTCAATTAGAGTGACGCTAGTTTCACAATGTTATTAGAAGCGTTAGGTGAGATGCTTCCTGAGGGAAATGAACTTCCAAAGTCGACATATCATGCCAAAAAGCTCATGTGTCCTTTCGGCTTAGAGTACCAGAAGATTCATGCGTGTCCGAATGATTGTGTGTTGTATCGGAATGAAAACGAGAACTTAGAAGAGTGTCCTAGGTGTGGGTTTTCGCGCTACAAGCGTAAAGGGGCTCGGGATGCTAAAGGGCCCCCGATTTTAAGGGTTTTTAAGTGTTTTTGTCAATTTCGCGCGTAAAGTAGCTCAAACTTGGTTTTGATGCGAAACCGGGGCTGATTAAGGCCTTGGTTATGCAAGGATTAATGTTATGCGTAAGCTTTGATTAATGACACAGACAAAAACTACAAATAATCATGAAAAGAACACGAAACAACCACAAACACTTAAACAATTCTGATCTAGCAAACTGTCGAGCAGTCCTCCTTCAGCTCAGCTTCTAGGAGTCCACGGGGATTGTTAGAATGGTTTTAGGACCTTGATAGCTAGATCCAAGTACCAAGATTCCATTTCCACTTTAGCCTAGGTCTTGGATGCATAGGTTTGGTCTCCACGTGTCGTGCAAGGTGGTCTGGTCACTAGTTTGCTGCTGTGTCAATTTCGCGCGTAAAGTAGGTCAAACATGGTTTGTTATGCACGAAACTTGGCACACAACACTATTTGGCATATATTATTGTGTTGAAATGGTTAGAATTGAAAATAATAGTCATATGCTAGAAATTAGGTGTTAAGTTGCGATTTTAAGGGTTTTTAAGCGTTTTTGTCAATTCGCGTGTAAAGTAGGTCAAACTTGGTTTGTTATGCACGAAACTTGGCACACAACACTATTTGGCATATATTATTGTGTTGAAATGGTTAGAATTGAAAATAATAGTCATATGCTAGAAATTAGGTGTTAAGTTGCGATTTTATGGGTTTTTAAGCGTTTTTGTCAATTTCGCGCGTAAAGTAGGTGAAACCATGTTTGTTATGCACGAAACTTGGCACACAACACTATTTGGCATATATTATTGTGTTGAAATGGTTAGAATTAAAAATAGTAGTCATATCCTAGAAATTAGGTGTTAAGTTGCGATTTTAAGGGTTTTTAAGCGTTTTTGTCAATTTTGCGCGTAAAGTAGCTCAAACTTGGTTTGTTTTGCTGACTTTTGCACGAAACTTGGCACACAACACTATTTGGTATATATTATTGTGTAGAAGTTGTTAGAATTGAAAATCATAGTCATATTCTAGAATTTACGTGTTAAGTTGCGATTTTATGCGTTTTTAACCGTTTTTGACACTAACATCTATTTTCTCTTAGTGCTTTCAACAACCTTCTTCTTCCGTTGACTGCGGCTACTACGCGCTAAAGTATATGGACGATATTATAAAATCCGTGAAGGACTTTGGAGTCGAAAATATAGATGCCGTAAGTATTTGTTACGTTCTTAATTAAATATATTATTGGTAAAATCTAATGTTTCTATATTAATCTTTTATTTATATATTATATATAGGTTTTAAACGACATTCCGAGGGAAACATGCCCTTTGAGAAGTGAAGAGATGCGCGAATTAAAAGACAAGAATGCCGCGTATCTTGCTAATATTTGTCCTTGATAAATTGTAATTAGTATAGATTATTTTTTATACTTTAATGTATATTATATATATATATATATATATATATATATATATATATATATATATATATATATATATATATATATATATATATATATATATATATATATATATATATATATATATATATGTATGTACGTACATAATATTATATTATATATACGAGCGAGAGTTTATTATTACAAAGAGATTTTTGTTGATTATCTGTGATTATCATTGGATTAATCACTGTTATTACATTGTATTATTATTGGATTATTATACGGATAAAATGGAAAAAAGAAAAAACAAAATGAAGTATTTGCTGCGGTTTTTGCCCCTGACCGCAGCAAATAACCCACCATATTTGCTGCGGTTTTTGCCCTGACCACAGCAAATAACCCACCATATTTGCTGCGGTTTTTGCCCCTGACCGCAGCAAATAATGCCCTTATTTGCTGCGGTTTTGAACCGCAGCATTTAAAGTAGGTCATTTGCTGCTATCACTATTGCTGGGGGCCAAAATCGCAGCAAATAAGGGCAAAAAAACCGCAGCAAACGATGTTTTTTCCACTAGTGCTTACTAATATCATGTATCTATAACTTCAAATGAAAATATTAAGGCAATTCTAGTTTGAACAACAATACTAATGTGATAATTTAGTTCAACTGATATAGCATTATCTTTAAACACTTAGAGACGTTGAAAACAATCTCTTAACTTCAACTCATCACTATATGAAGAATAAATCAATAATACTCTTATATATCATGACCCGAAATTGGGGGTTGAATTCTCAAACTATAAACTCTTAACGTGCTCTCGAACTTCTCCTTAATATTTAGGTTTTTTTAACGCATCTATACTTTAGCTATGACCGCATTATTATCATCAACTAGTGATTAAAACTTTATTTACAAGGTATCGCATACAAGACCCCTTTCTTTCATTTACAATATATCAAACTCTTATTATACTTTAGCTTTTGTCCTTATTTTGATTCAAACTACGTACTACCATACTTGCACAATCATTAACCATATTCAAGAGAATTATGATCACCGCCTTCTATGTTATTATGAACGAATGCACTTGACAAATGAAATGCTCAAGCAGATAAATAAACAGGGGGTTCATGTATGGGATCAATATCAAAACTTGTAAGATTTATGAAAACAATTAACATGAACAAATATTCAGACACATAAGACTTTCATATTATCATCACAAGCAAGAGAAAGTTCCCGATGCAACCAACTTCTCTAGAATTTCATCATTCATACTTCATATCTGACTACTTATAATACAACTCATGAGTTGAACCAAATACTCAAAAATTTTATTATTACTTGATAATACATAATTCAAATCTACTGATTTGTTAAATCATGTCATCATTCAAACCACCATCATAACCTTTAATTATAATAATAACACACATGAGAATGAGTCTCATAACAAGCTAAACAAACTATATATTTATCTATGCACGTGCAATGATAATCATTATACATGAATATGTAATATGCACCTATCCCATATCTACCCAAACTCTTACGTATACCTTCTAACTTCAAGCAATTTCTCAACGAATTTGAGGACACAAAGCGTCGAAAATAGGGACCATTGGCTCTGATACAATATATATATATATATATATATATATATATATATATATATATATATATATATATATATATATATATATATATATATATATATATATATATATATATATATATATATATATATTACCTTCAATATATACTTCTAAAATCTAATTTAAATTTCTCTTTTTAAAATTGAAAAAACTTAAAGTGAACAAACAAAAAGAAATGAAGAGAGTAGTAAATATCGTAACATTCTAAAAATAGTTTTTTTTTCTATGAATAAAGTATACACCAAGGTAACATTTGACCTATAATAAAACAATTATATTGCTTAAAATAAAGTAAAAGAAAACTTAAATTATAAAAAATTGAAAAATAAAATAAATTTAAATGAGAAATTAAGTAACTTTGTCTTTTATTTTACCCTTTTATTTTCAATATTTTTGAATTTTTATTTTATTTTTTCTTATTTTAGCAATTAACTTGCATAAACCAGTCACCATTTGGACAATAAAATTCTTAGATAAGTGACTTTAATATTGAGATTATTCATGATTTATTAACAATTGAGATTATTTGGGTAATTGTTCAAAAAAAGAAATTGAAAGTTTGTGGATAGGGATAGAAAAATGGGCGGGTGATGCGGTGCCTCCCTACACATATCCATCTAAAATATCCATACCCACAACCCATGCAGGTAACATTTCAATACCCACTTCTGCCCACCTGAGTATGCATTTAAATCCATCCCCACCCACTATAACCAACTGGGTATACCCATCATGGGTGTACCCACCTTATACCCGTCTTACATTCACTTTGAGTCTTCTTTATATACTTTATAAAACCTTACAAATTTAATTGTACATCCTCACAATAATCCTTAAAACTAATATCCTTATTTTTAGTCAATAGTTATTAATAAAAATATACAAAATTGATATAAATTAGTATATTGTAGATATAAAGCGGACGACAATGAGGCAAGGCGGGTGGTTATTAGGTGGGGCGAATGGATATGAGGCTGGGCGGGTGGGTATGGGGCGGGTAAGACTTCATATTCACTATTTATGGCGGGTAGGACTTTTCATACCCATATTCACTCACTATCCACCAAAATTATACCCACACCCATATCCACCCACTATCCACCAAAATCATACCCATACTCATACCCATAATCAATATAATTTTACCCGCTTGTCATCCCTATATGTGAAACCATTGCCAAAAAAAAATACAAAGTCAATAAAACATAGTAAAATAGAAAGCGATGCAAATTAAAGTGAATACATAGAGTATTTGCAGTTTTAATGCATAATATATAAAATATGCTAACATATAAAAAAATGAAAATAACAAATGCATTATGTGAGAAATTCTCAAATTAAAATTAGTTTTTTTGCATATAGTGAGATGAGCAATTACTATAGCCCTTATATTGAATCATTTAACTTCAAATTATTTATAAATTATAATCGTAAAGTTTAATATTTATAAATTGTAGCCGCTATATCAAAAAGTGCAATACAAGTATTGTAATCGTTGTTAATCTCACTGATCTTGTCATTATCTTCCATTTTACTCATCTCCAACCTTTAAAAGTAATGTAATAAAAGAAATAATAAAAGATAATTTTATTATACATTTTCGAATTAATATTATCTTAACTTGTTTTTATGTAAATGATTTACGTAAGTGGACAATCCACTCAATTCTTCTTTATGGCAATCATTAATGGAGGCACCATTCAAATCGCAGTCACTTTTAGTTTTACTAATTTGAAGTACGAGTATTTTGTTTATTAACTATATATTTCTACATTATATTGATGTATACATTGTTTGATTAGGTCATAAAACACAATTGAAGTCCATGGTTAAAGTATGAGAAAGATTGTCACCAAATTCCAATTGGGTTTAATGAATTTGTAGGAAGATGGTCATCATCCTTTTACAAACTAAAACATTCCATTTATATGTTTTATTAATCCATGGAGGCTAGTGACTACCGGGAGGTTGTAGACTTAATTGGGAAATTTTTAGTAAATGAGCTTCCTAAAAAAATATGCACCTTGTTGTTGTAGGTAGCCTATTAATCATTTTTAAAGCTTAACTTGGGGTATTACACTCACCCCCACTTAAGGATGCAACCTCCTCATCGCACCTTAGTTTTAGGATCTTTTCCCTTGTTAGGTGCATTGAACACACTATTAACCAACGTCGCAGGGTTGCTCTTATACCATTTGCATTGTAACAACTCGATCAACTCCATAGACCATCACAAATCTTTTCAGCATACTTTATTCTCACTTGTATACACCCAAGAAAACTTTCCAAGTGGTGAAGCATCCTAAAATTGTTCCCCACCAATCAGCGTCAACTTGTTGGAAATACTTCATATATGAGACAAGATTCGACATCGATAAGATAGTGAGTTGTGGATTTGCATATATATTAAGTGGGCTAATTCTCCTACTACCATATGGTTTTGAGAAACAATAAGCCTCACCAAGTGTATGTGCAACTCAACGCTCTAAACCCGTGGGTTTGTGGGCCCAAGCCCACGGGTGTCCCGTGTCCACACGAGTGAGCCACGGTGAGATTATGTGACTAATTGTCATAGCCCAATATAATGCTGAAGTTCTTAGCAAATATACTCCCTTGAAAAAAGATATACTTTATATCCAATTTTTTTAAAGGTAAATCTAAAATATCACACAACCCCTTTTAGATTATAAATTCATAGTTCCAATAAAGATTTTTTAATGTTGGGTTACCTAGTGATGATGTCTCTTATGTCAATGGATGTTCAAGGGTGATTAAAATATAATTTTCTAGCAATTGTGAATGTTCTACGCAAGGGTCATTCTAGCTAAAACAAATCATACAAATTCTTTGAATTGGCAATTTAAGATTTTGTTTTGGGTGATATCAAAAAAATTTATTAGACTAGGCTAGTATAGATCTCATATTGAAATTGCATATTGCATAAACTAATTACCTCAAAGATAAAACATAAATTCAATACTCTTAATAAATAATACCAAGTAGAGAATATATGAAAAATCACGATCTATGTCGTTAATGCTCTAATGGAAAACTTACAATGCTATCAAAATCTGTTGAGCCGGCATTTAAATTTGTACCACTAAGTAGACCGACCCTTTCTTTTTCCCCGACTTGAACGTTATGGCAACATTTTTTGTGGAGCTTAAACAATTAAATCAACATTTTCCGATTCTTTTTTGTTTATTGTTTGGTGCAACAACATACATTTGTCATTTTCTTATCCACCCAACTTTTTTATTATATGATAGAATGAGAAAAAAAAAAAAAGAATTAATTGTGAATTGAATTAAAAATCTTACTTAAAATAGTAAAATTTGATTTTAAATTGAGCAAGACACCATTTTTATTCAATTTAAACTTAAGATACATGAAGATGTGATTAAACTAGAGAAAATTGTAAAAAAAAAAAAAACCAACCTCTTTTTAAATAAATTAACATATTTAGTATAATTGTTGAAAATAAATTCAATTATTGTTTATTCATAATTCTTGACTTACAAAGAAACTTTAAAGATTGTTATAAACAATAGATCAGTTTATTTTTATCAAATATGCATAATAGGTAGGTTTATTTAAAAATAAATAATAGGTGAATTTATTTTCAACAAATCAAGCAAAAATTTGATTTATTATCTACCATTTACCCAAAAAAATAATAAGGAAAAGTATTCATTTTTTTTGTTTTATTTGATTTGATGGTAGACTATAGAACTTTTAAAGCTAGGGGAAGGAAATAGAAAATTATATTGATTGCATGTGGTGATAATTAAACCTTCGTCACAAGGGTTAAAAGAAAAACCCTAAACTATTAAACCGAAAATTATCTCGTAAACTGAAAATTAAACATGACTTTTTCTACATACTTTGAAAATTATAATTTTTACGAAATCAGACACAACTTTAAAAATTTCTTAAAAAAATAATTCTATATGAATATACTGGTACATTGGCCATGAAATACAGGGGAGTGTTCGTGCGTGTTAAGTCATATATCACTCTTAATTTGTGATTAATTTTTAATCTATAGGTTAAAATATAGTTAAGCGACATCTTGTTTAATTCGTCTCATTGCAAAGATTATAAATATCAAATTTTTATAACTTTTTATTATACATAATTAGAGATATTAAAAATTAAATTAATGCATTGGACTGTGTGAAAGAAAAATGGTGCAAGTAAATTGGAACAGAGGAAGTACATGCATATGTATTGATGTATTGCATTCCTCAGTTACATCGATCATAATGTAATCACTCCTATATTATATCAGTCAGACAGTCACCATAATTTCATTGTGGCCCACTCGTATAGACATAGGACACCCGTGGGCTCGGACTCACAAACCCACGGGTTAAGATCATTGACTTGCACATACACTTGATGAGATTCATTGTTTCCCAAAACCATATGGTAGTAGGAAAATTAGCTCACCTAATATATATATGCAAGTCAATAACCCACAATTTTATTAATGTGGAATCCTGCCTCACATGTAAAGTATTTCCAACACACTTTGTAAAAATTAATAATATAATGTATCAATTATATAGGATTTAATTGTTAATTAACTTGATTAGTTTAATCAACATTCAAACAAATATAATAAAAAATATACTATTATTAATTAAAATATTATATATATATATATATATATATATATATATATATATAAATATATATATATATATAAATATATATATATATATATATATATATATATATATATATATATATATATATATATATATATATATATATATATATATATATAGGAGAGGGATCCAATGAGAAGGAGAAAGACTATACACCCTTGATTTCACTAAAATAAAAAAAATGTATGGTCACGATTGAGCCAAAAACACATAATTATAAAAGTAACTATGTTACTCCCTCCGTTCCTATATGTTTTTCAACTTTGGGTATTTCACAAAGATTAAGAAAAATAAAATCTTTGGTGATAGTGGGTATTATTTTAATATATAATAGTGGGAAGTAATGATTGTATTGGAATAATGAGAGAGAAATTAATTGTAAATATAATTAAATAATCAAAAAAAAATCTGATTTTATTGTAGAGAGAGAATTTACATGGAGGGAAAGTAACCACTTTCCAAATTGGGAAAGTTTACATTTTTGGTTCTAAAAAAAAGGAGGGAAAAATTAGAAGTACATGGACCAAATACAAAATTTCCAACCATCCAAAACAGCATAATTTGGCCTTGCATTGGCCAAATTAGAAATACATGGATTAATATAATGAAGAATTACAAGTACAATCTCCAAAAAAATGACCTTACAAATTCCTAATCATCTTATTTAAGCATAAAACAGCAGCCTCACAGTACTTGTCCAGCAAACAGTATCAAAAGTCCAGCAAACATTATCAAAAGTCCAGCAAACAGCCTCACAGCAACTATATTAAACCCAAACAACAGCCTCACTCCCACCAAAAACAACTGTCCAGCAACATCATTAGCCTTGTAATGGCTTCAAATGATAATTGCCACCAAACGTACTTGAATCAAAACCAATGGGTGAACGTACATGCATAAGAGATGTTGCAACATGCTTAGACTTGGCACCAACAACACAACTTAAATGAAATCCTAAAGGTTAAAGGGTCTAATGACTATGTTCAGCCACACCTAGGGAAGAAAGTTCAAGAAGACAATGGAAGGTTACGAATACAAGTGTGAGTACCATCACAATTGGTTAGGGAATGTGTACGTTTACTTAACCCAAGCACAAATCAGCAAGGCACACAAACAGAAAATGAAGATGCTGCACAACTTAATCAACAAATACTTGAAGCATATGATGAAGCAGTGGAAGAATCTCAAAGATGATTATAAATTACAGCCCCTCAGTTTATTTTTTTTCATCATCAAAATTGTTTCTATAAAACTTAGGAGCAACTAATTATGAAATCAACATCAAAATGTAAATTTAAGATCATGTATATGTATTTACGTCATTATATAATGATCATTTCAGTTTTTTCGCCCCCTGATTCATCATTGAGGTCTTTGAACCTCTCAGCTTTTTAAAATTTCAACAAGAAATAACGCAAATTACTGTACATGAAAAAAAATATCATATGATGTGCCGATTGTACACAATTGCTACTCAACCAAGTAATTATATATAATTTTTCAGATTTTAAGTCAAGTAATTGCATAAACACATCACAGGGGTTTTTAAAAAATTTTCAAGAACAGACTTCCAAAAAAATAAGACGAAATCAAAAAGGTTCAGAAAAAATCCAACATCAAACATCACAAAATCAAACAAATCCAACAGCAAACATCACCAGCACTGTTGGCCTCTTAAGGTTTTGATGATGACTTCACTTTTAAATAAACAAACATATTTTTAGAGATTGTTTTGTAGGTATATATCCGATTTAGTTTGAATCATTGATGAAGCCTATGACTTGGTTCGTGGAAGTTGTACGTGTCTTAGAATATCCAAGAAGTTAGATAAATGCTTAGGATGTTAAAAGTAGACAGACGGTCTACTGTTCCCAAAGTTGATAATCTGACAGAAGTTGTAGATGGAGACAGTACACTGTTCCCACGTCGCAGGTCTGGAAAATAACATCGACTGGAAAATTGCGAATTAATTATTTTCTGTTTTTAAGTTGATGTAATGGGTTAGAATTAATTTAATTGCTTAAATTAATTAGTAAGTTAATTGGCAAATCTATTTTTAGGTTTTCTAAAAATAGCCCAAGACTTTTTCTTCATTAGATTTAGATCTCCTATTTTTTAGGATCTTATGTTTTTAACTCCTATGCTATTTTTAGCATAAGGAAACTGATTTTTCTTTGAGCAAATAACAGCCGGACACTTTCATAATTCCACCACCTTTTGTTTTGAGAACGTGGGGGTAGTGGGAGGTATGTCTGAGGAAACTGCTGGCTGTTCGCACTATAAATAGAAGGGACTTTGCTCGAACCAAAAATAATCCAAGAGGATCCAAGAGTGTCCATTAAAGGGAGATCATCTTAAGAAAAATATTTTTAGTTTTCCAATGCTAATTAATTTATTATATTTTTCTTAAGTAATTATTTTACTTCTTATCGTCTTGAGAATTGGCCTTGTAAGGGTTATTGAGTGATTTGTTGTAATTAGACTTGTGGGAAGTCTAAGGGTATAAGAAAAGAGAATCGTGAGAATAGAGAAAGAGAAAGGGAGAATAGAGAAAGAGAATTAGGCCTAGAGTAGAGAAGCTTCAAGTGAAGCAAACATTGTTTTGTGTAATTGTAATTGATTGCCTAAACATAGTGAGAATTTTGAAATCCCAGGGGGTCGTGGTTTTTCCTTCTTATTAGGCCAAGAAGGTTTCCACGTAAAATCCTTGTCTCATTTTTATTTCTTGCTTCTTAAGCTTAAGTTTTATTTTGTTTGTTAAAATTCCGCAAGTTAGAGCAAAAACGTAGTACAACTCAATACACAACAATTCACCCCCCCTCTTGTTGCATTTGATCATCTCTTCATATTCCAACAAGCACTTATCATGAGTGTACAATGAAAAGGAAATTCAAGAAAAAATTACATAATTCACGTGCGTTTTTTAGGGTTTTTTTTACCCCTTGCAGCAATAACTTCCTCAGGAGTGTCAGGGACAACCAAATTAACTTGGTCTTCATGAATCTTTGATGGAGTTGAAGGATTAACATGAGATGGAGACTTTTGATATGCCTCAAGATCTTCTTCTTCTTCAACATTAGGAGAAGGGGTAGAATCACGAAACCTAGATGTAGCATCATCCTCCATCGCCTTTTGATATGCCTCAAGATCTTTTTTAGTCCATTTAAGAATTTCATTTGAATAAGAGTGTGACCTCCCATTAATGGAACAAGAACAAAATTCTCCACGATCACACAAACCGTCATAAAGGTATGATGGTATGGTCGAATCACTCTTAGATTTGACGGTTGTCATGGACAAACAAAGGCTTCAAACAGTAACAATGGAAGTCGAAGAAGAAAGCAAAACAGAGGGCTTGAAAAAAAAAAACTCAACCAAAATTCACAAAACGAACATCAAAATGAAGACCAAATTCCGATCTACAATTTAATGCAGTAAAAATGGAGTAAAAAAGAGGAATGAACAGGGGATAAAGGCTAAGAAAGCCATGGAAGAAACTCAAGGAAGAGAGAGAAAGCAACGTGGGGAGAGGAAGCAGAAAATGATGATGGTGTTAAATGAAGGAGGCTGCACACATACCGTAATTGAATCCAACATTTAAAATAAAATTATATAGGGTAAAAGAGGGTATTTGAGAGGTATAAGTGGGAAAAAAACTTTCCAAAAATGGAAAGTTTTCTAAAGTGGAAAAACTTATGGAACTACCCGTTTTAGTAATGTGGAAAAACAAAAAGGAACGGAGGGAGTACACAGGAAAGTAACTATGAAATAATTTTTAAAATGTTCTTAATTTATAACATAGTATCGTTTTTTGTATATATAGTAACAAAACAAAATCAAACAAAAATTAATCCCATCCTTCTCATTTTAAAATATTTCTTATTTGATCCTACATATATATATATATATATACATATATATATATATATATACATATATATATATATATATATATATATATATATATATATATATACATATATATATATATATACATATATATATATATATATATATATATATATATATATATATATATATATATATATATATATATATATATATATATATATATTAATATATGAAGAAATTCAAGTTAA
>NC_080048.1:6815131-6820131 GCF_026212465.1 Amaranthus tricolor | reverse complement strand
ATATATGGAACAAAGGAAATACATTAAAAAAAAGAAAAATTGCAAATGACGATTTTATAGAGCTTTATCAAATAAAATCATTTTTACAGGTTAAGATATGATTGCGAGACATTCAAATCATGTTCACTATAATACTTCTATAATTGCATCTTTCTTTAAAATTTTTATTCATAAGTATTTTCATACTAACAAAGTTCGTGCATTGCACAAATTTGTACACTATTGACTTATAAAGGGCTATAATAACTTAATTTATGTTGAATATTTCTTTTGTGTAAATGAATTTGCTACACTATACAATTTACGTAATTTTGAAAATATATTAAGTGTGAGAAAAGCTAATTACTTCCTCCGTTTCACTATATTTACTTTAACTTTTTATGCAATTAAATGTGTTATTTTGATCACTTATATATTGAATTATACACATTTAAAAATTATAAAAAGTTAATATTATGAAAGTATACGATTAGACGATTCAAAAAAGATTCCACTTAACTATATTTTTTTTTTACACATTAACCACAATATATAAAATAAACTTGAATAATGAATAGTGTTAAAAATCGTTATGCAACGAGTATTTTATTTTAGAACAGAGGAAGTATTTGTTTAAAAAAATATAGGAAGTACTGTTAAAGTTGTTTCCCTCTCTGGCTGGCCCTCGGCCCTAACCCCGGCCCGATGAGTGCAAACTTACAACAGAGATAAACAAAGAGATTGATCTGATGAGTTCGTGAAACGTCATGGAGCTTAGGCAATGATGCATTTGTAATGTGACGTTTGAATAAGTCCAGTTTGTTTACATCATCTAAGGTCACAGGTTTTAGGTGTCGAATAATAGCAGTAAGGGGCTTACAGATGAAACCAATGCAGCATGCCACAGCTACAAGATCATTTTACGACATTGCTCTAGTCATGACACCTGCTAGTATACCATATATACTTCCTTCTGTCTTTTTTAATTGCAATTATTGCACCATAGTCGTTGACTTTAATACTATTTATCAGGTAATTGACTTTTATATTGTCGGTAATCTATAAGCTAAAACATAGTCATATTATATTTTATTTGATTCGTCTCGATTTAACGTCTATTAATTTTTAGTTTTCATAATTTTTTGATATGCATAATTAGAGATATCGATCTTTCTTGATATAGCTAGTGCAATTCGATAAGAAAGAAGAGTACTTAATGAATACTCATACACTTTCCCTTAAAATTTTTTAAATAACACCTGTCATTAAAGATTATTAAATTAATAAAAGCTAGGTAAACAAGTTGATGATCTGTTGTTGGTGTTTGAAGATAATTAACTAATTAAGTTGTGATTTTAGTTGACATAACATTTTTTTTGAAATAAAATTAATTTTATTAATTAAAGAGCCATACACGACATCTAGATCATAATTTACAACACGTAAATATATAATAATTGAAATTAACTATTTCCTCCATTTCACTATACTTACACTATTTAACTTTTTGTTGAGTATGATGACTCTAACTAATAGCACCATTGAGTGGTGAAGAAGATGAATCAAGAGAAGAGTCATGGAACAGCTGCAGTGTGAGTCCGCGGGGCGTGGAGGGGCTGCTGTCCAGGTCCGCGGGGCGCAGAGGGCGTTCTATCCTCATTTCGCGGCTCGCGTAGTTGTACACGGCTCGCGAAATGGCGGTTTCTTTTCACGGGAGGTGTCTTTCAGGCCGGTTACTTTGTGTTTATTATGTAATAATTTCCTTTTGTTGGGCATTAGTATATAAACTCCCATTTTAGATTTAATACATTATGGTTTACAAATTGAGAGAGATCACTAGAAAGTCATTATAATTTGTGAGTGTGATTGTAATTCATCTTGTAAATTCCTTGCGATCATAAAGAAATTATTTGATCTCGGTGTCTGTGGACGTAGCTATCACATTGATAGTGAACCACGTTAAATCTCTTGCGTCATTTTCTTATCGTTTGCATTCAATTTCTTATTGTTTCATTATTGTTCGTCGATTATTGCTTCCGCTGTCGCACAACAATTGGCATCAAGAGCTCAGGTTTAAGTCCTTAGAGAGTTTTTGAGTGAAACAATGGCTGGAGATTCTACAATAAGAATTGAGAAACTTACCGGAAAAAATAGCTTCGGGTTATGGCAAATAAAGATGAAGGCTCTGTTGAAACAACAGCAAATTTGGCGTCCGTTGGCTCCAAAGAGTACTACTGTGGGGTTGAAAGACGGATTAACTGACGGGCAATTACCAGTAATGGAGGAAAAGGCTCATTCTACCATTTTGCTAAGTTGGGATGATAATATCATCACGGAGGTCGCTAATCAGGCAACAGCGGTGGAATTATGGATGAAATTGGAGTCAATGTATATGACTAAGTCGTTGACCAACAAATGATTGCTGAAGTAGCGGTTGTTCAACCTCCGAATGCAGTCAGGTACTCCCTTACGGGAACATCTTGAAAAACTTAACTCTATTTTACTGGATTTGCGTAACTTAGATGCTAAAATAGATGATAAAGATGCTGCTTTGATTTTACTTGTGTCTCTACCGTCTAGCTATGAGAATTTTGTTGAGTCTTTTGTTGTTGGTAAAGAGTCTCTGACCTTAGAAGAAGTGAAGGCAACACTTCATACTAGGGAACTTCGTCAGAAAGCTATAGGTGATAACGGAGAGAGTGTCAGTGGGTTGTTTGTTAAGTCCGGGAAATCTAAAAAGAAGAAGGGGTTTAACAAGGGCAACAATACTAGGTAGTGTGCTAGAAACGACAATGAGGGATCTGGTAGGACTGCGGGGAAGACCTGTTATTATTGTAAGGAACCGAGTCATTTTAGGGCTAATTGTCCGGTGAGGAAGGGCAAGTCCCAAGCTGTTGTAGTCGAGGAAAAACCGAAAGAGAACTATAATTCGGAGAAAGACGTGGCATTAGTGAGTTCTGCTAAGTCTGGGGATCTTTCTGATGATTGAGTTCTAGATTTGGGGTGTTCTTTCATATGAGTCCACTTTGAGACTGGTTTGACACATATGAGTCTTGTAATGGGGGTAAAGTTATTGTAAGTAACAATGCACCTTGTAAGATTACGGGTATTGGGTCCATGAGATTGAGGACTAGTGATGGGCGAAAGTTGATATTGACTAGGGTGCGGCATGTCCCTGCTTTTGGGAAGAATATGATTTCATTGGGTACCTTGGATGATTTGGGGTACAATGGAGTGCTTTTGGATGGAGAGCTATCCATTTATCGAGATTCAGAGTTGGTACTTAAGGGTATTAAGAGGAACACCCTCTATGTCACACTGTCTAATTCTGCGGTTTGCGCATCAGTATCTCACTAAGAGATGACCAAGATTTGGCTTATGAGGCTTGGTCATATGAGGGAGAAGGGAATGCAACTATTGTCTAAGAGGGGTCTACTATTCAGGATCAAGGCTGCCAACCTTGAGTTTTGTGAACATTGTGTGTTTGGGAAGAAGCACAGGTCAAAGTTCAGCAAGGGTGCTCACATTACTGATGATGTGCTCGATTATATCCATTCAGATTGAAGGTATGGGAGGTTTCCGCTATTTTGTGTCATTTGTAGATGACAAGTCCCGATACACATGGCTCAGGTTGCTTAAGTCAAAGGATGAGGTATTCAAAGCTTTTAAGCAATGGAAAGCTTTGGTGGAGAATCATCAGGGTAGAAAGATCAAGAAGCTACGAACAGACAATAGGCTAGAGTTTTGCAAAGAGGACTTTAATTAGTTCTGTGCATAAGAAGGTATTGGTTGGCATCATACCGTCAGGATGACACCACAGCAGACTGGTGTTGCAGAGCGGGTTAATCAGACACTGCTTGAGAGAGTTCGATGCATACTCTCTAATGCAGGGCTTAGGAGGAGGTATTGGAGTAAAGCTGTGATGACAGCTTGTTATATCATCAATAGGGGTCCTCATTCGGGAATTAACTTTAAAATCCAGTTTGAGATCTAGAGTGGTAAGTTGCCTAGTTTCTCTAATTTAAAGATCATTGGTTGTGTTGCTTATTATCATGTTAGTGAGGGTAAGCTGGATCCACGAGCCAAGATAGGATGTTTTGTTGGGTACGGTGATAGTGTGAAGTGGTTTAAGATCTATTCACCTTCGGAGGGTCGGGTCATTCTTAGTAGGGATGTCACTTATGATGAGAGCACCATGTATTCCAAGAAGAGCTCGGAGTCTTCTGATTTGGGGAAGGAAGGGGAGAACATATTACAGACAGATAGGGTGCTTGAGGTACATCGGTCATCCATTGCTGATTTACCTTGAGTGCAGTTTATTGATGATGATGCTAAGGTTCTAGTGCCGAGTACTCCTGAACCAGAGGTTGTTCCATCTTCTCCTAACTCTGGGGAGGAGGTGGAGCAGTCTTATCAGAGGTCATCTAGTCGATCTGATACTATTCTTGAGTGACTTAAACGAGCTATCAAGAAGCCTGTTAGGTTGATTGAAGAGATGGAAGGAAGAAGTTGCTTTGTTGAGAATTTGACAGGTTATGCATTAAGTGTAGCTGATGATATAGAGCCATATGAACCTGCCACGTGTAAAAAAGCAATTAGTTGTAGTGAGTCGGCGCAATGGTTTGCTGCAATGAGTGAAGAGATGCAGTCTCTGTACAAGAACAGAGTATGAGAACTTGTAAAGGTACCAGAGGGGAGGAAGCTTGTAGGGTGTAAGTGGATCTTTAAGAAGAAAGAAAGGTCATCTGAATCTGAGAAAGTTCGTTTTAAGGCTAGGCTAGTTGCAAAGGGGGTTCAATCAGGTAGAAGGGGTTGACTTTGTAGAGATATTCTCACCGGTGGTTCGACATACTTCTATTCGTGTGCTATTGTCAATTGTAGCACATTATGACCTTGAGCTGGAGCAGCTGAATGTTAAGACGGTTTCCCTCCATGGTGATTTGGAGGAGGAGATTTTGATGAAGCAGCCCGAGGGATTCGAGATTCAGGGAAAGAGCACTATGCATGCAGATTGCTATAGT
>NC_080048.1:6776742-6815031 GCF_026212465.1 Amaranthus tricolor | reverse complement strand
ATATATATATATATATATATATATATATATATATATATATGTATATATATATGTATATATATATATTTATATGTATATATATATATATATATATATATATATATATATATATATATATATATATATATATATATATATATATATATATATATATACATATATATATATATATACATATATATATATATATATATATTATATATATATATATATATATATATATATGTATATATATATATATATATATATATATATATATATATATATATATATATATATATATGTATATATATATATATATATATATATATGTATATATATATATATATATATATATATATATATATATATATATATATATGTATATATATATATATATATATATATATATATATATATATATATATATATATATATATATATATATATATATATATATATATATATATGCCGTGTGTGTACAAATAAAGGAAATAACCCCCACAAAAGTATCCAATGTATACAAATTAAGGAGGAGACTACAAGAAAAAGGTGTTTACATGTGTCATAAATGATTACTTAGAATAGAAGCGAGATAATTAGGGTGAACTGACATGAAAAGAATTTGAAACTTTTGCTCTGAATTAGAGGGAATAATATTTTATAGGCCATGAGTAAATGTTTGAGTCATATTGTTAAATGGGTTGGATTTATTGTGAATGAGAACATATGATTTGGAAATATAAGGTGCACACACTTCATATGCCAAGGAAATACCATCCAAAACTATATGACAGTGGGAGGAAATGATCTAATAATTTATAAAGTGTGTCCTCCATCTTTTATTCATTGATGTGAAATAATTTTAATTATTTCTACACCACTGTCAAATTCGCATGTGGAAGTAATCAATTATCCCATCCATTATGTCATATTGGTTTGGAAGGAAATACTATAGCCAATCATACAATATTATAAAAGAACAGGGAAATTCTGCATGACGATTTTATAGAGTTTTGCATTAGTTATGATTTTAAGTATTAGGTAAGTTTTCAAAAAGATTTTTATTAGATTAAATTATATAATTATAAATACACTTCCTTTGTTCTGAAGTACACGTTATATAATGATTTTTTACACTATTCATTGTTCAAGCTTATTTTGTATATCGCAGCTAATATGTAAGAAAAAATATAGTCAAGTAGGATCTTGTTTAAATCGTGTAATTGCATACTTTCATAATATTAAGTTTTTATAAGTTTAAGATGTGTATAATTCAATATATATACATAATTAAAATAACACATTGAATTACGTAAAAAGTCAAATATAGCAAAAATATATGGAACAAAGGAAATACATTAAAAAAAAGAAAAATTGCAAATGACGATTTTATAGAGCTTTATCAAATAAAATCATTTTTACAGGTTAAGATATGATTGCGAGACATTCAAATCATGTTCACTATAATACTTCTATAATTGCATCTTTCTTTAAAATTTTTATTCATAAGTATTTTCATACTAACAAAGTTCGTGCATTGCACAAATTTGTACACTATTGACTTATAAAGGGCTATAATAACTTAATTTATGTTGAATATTTCTTTTGTGTAAATGAATTTGCTACACTATACAATTTACGTAATTTTGAAAATATATTAAGTGTGAGAAAAGCTAATTACTTCCTCCGTTTCACTATATTTACTTTAACTTTTTATGCAATTAAATGTGTTATTTTGATCACTTATATATTGAATTATACACATTTAAAAATTATAAAAAGTTAATATTATGAAAGTATACGATTAGACGATTCAAAAAAGATTCCACTTAACTATATTTTTTTTTTACACATTAACCACAATATATAAAATAAACTTGAATAATGAATAGTGTTAAAAATCGTTATGCAACGAGTATTTTATTTTAGAACAGAGGAAGTATTTGTTTAAAAAAATATAGGAAGTACTGTTAAAGTTGTTTCCCTCTCTGGCTGGCCCTCGGCCCTAACCCCGGCCCGATGAGTGCAAACTTACAACAGAGATAAACAAAGAGATTGATCTGATGAGTTCGTGAAACGTCATGGAGCTTAGGCAATGATGCATTTGTAATGTGACGTTTGAATAAGTCCAGTTTGTTTACATCATCTAAGGTCACAGGTTTTAGGTGTCGAATAATAGCAGTAAGGGGCTTACAGATGAAACCAATGCAGCATGCCACAGCTACAAGATCATTTTACGACATTGCTCTAGTCATGACACCTGCTAGTATACCATATATACTTCCTTCTGTCTTTTTTAATTGCAATTATTGCACCATAGTCGTTGACTTTAATACTATTTATCAGGTAATTGACTTTTATATTGTCGGTAATCTATAAGCTAAAACATAGTCATATTATATTTTATTTGATTCGTCTCGATTTAACGTCTATTAATTTTTAGTTTTCATAATTTTTTGATATGCATAATTAGAGATATCGATCTTTCTTGATATAGCTAGTGCAATTCGATAAGAAAGAAGAGTACTTAATGAATACTCATACACTTTCCCTTAAAATTTTTTAAATAACACCTGTCATTAAAGATTATTAAATTAATAAAAGCTAGGTAAACAAGTTGATGATCTGTTGTTGGTGTTTGAAGATAATTAACTAATTAAGTTGTGATTTTAGTTGACATAACATTTTTTTTGAAATAAAATTAATTTTATTAATTAAAGAGCCATACACGACATCTAGATCATAATTTACAACACGTAAATATATAATAATTGAAATTAACTATTTCCTCCATTTCACTATACTTACACTATTTAACTTTTTGTTGAGTATGATGACTCTAACTAATAGCACCATTGAGTGGTGAAGAAGATGAATCAAGAGAAGAGTCATGGAACAGCTGCAGTGTGAGTCCGCGGGGCGTGGAGGGGCTGCTGTCCAGGTCCGCGGGGCGCAGAGGGCGTTCTATCCTCATTTCGCGGCTCGCGTAGTTGTACACGGCTCGCGAAATGGCGGTTTCTTTTCACGGGAGGTGTCTTTCAGGCCGGTTACTTTGTGTTTATTATGTAATAATTTCCTTTTGTTGGGCATTAGTATATAAACTCCCATTTTAGATTTAATACATTATGGTTTACAAATTGAGAGAGATCACTAGAAAGTCATTATAATTTGTGAGTGTGATTGTAATTCATCTTGTAAATTCCTTGCGATCATAAAGAAATTATTTGATCTCGGTGTCTGTGGACGTAGCTATCACATTGATAGTGAACCACGTTAAATCTCTTGCGTCATTTTCTTATCGTTTGCATTCAATTTCTTATTGTTTCATTATTGTTCGTCGATTATTGCTTCCGCTGTCGCACAACAATTGGCATCAAGAGCTCAGGTTTAAGTCCTTAGAGAGTTTTTGAGTGAAACAATGGCTGGAGATTCTACAATAAGAATTGAGAAACTTACCGGAAAAAATAGCTTCGGGTTATGGCAAATAAAGATGAAGGCTCTGTTGAAACAACAGCAAATTTGGCGTCCGTTGGCTCCAAAGAGTACTACTGTGGGGTTGAAAGACGGATTAACTGACGGGCAATTACCAGTAATGGAGGAAAAGGCTCATTCTACCATTTTGCTAAGTTGGGATGATAATATCATCACGGAGGTCGCTAATCAGGCAACAGCGGTGGAATTATGGATGAAATTGGAGTCAATGTATATGACTAAGTCGTTGACCAACAAATGATTGCTGAAGTAGCGGTTGTTCAACCTCCGAATGCAGTCAGGTACTCCCTTACGGGAACATCTTGAAAAACTTAACTCTATTTTACTGGATTTGCGTAACTTAGATGCTAAAATAGATGATAAAGATGCTGCTTTGATTTTACTTGTGTCTCTACCGTCTAGCTATGAGAATTTTGTTGAGTCTTTTGTTGTTGGTAAAGAGTCTCTGACCTTAGAAGAAGTGAAGGCAACACTTCATACTAGGGAACTTCGTCAGAAAGCTATAGGTGATAACGGAGAGAGTGTCAGTGGGTTGTTTGTTAAGTCCGGGAAATCTAAAAAGAAGAAGGGGTTTAACAAGGGCAACAATACTAGGTAGTGTGCTAGAAACGACAATGAGGGATCTGGTAGGACTGCGGGGAAGACCTGTTATTATTGTAAGGAACCGAGTCATTTTAGGGCTAATTGTCCGGTGAGGAAGGGCAAGTCCCAAGCTGTTGTAGTCGAGGAAAAACCGAAAGAGAACTATAATTCGGAGAAAGACGTGGCATTAGTGAGTTCTGCTAAGTCTGGGGATCTTTCTGATGATTGAGTTCTAGATTTGGGGTGTTCTTTCATATGAGTCCACTTTGAGACTGGTTTGACACATATGAGTCTTGTAATGGGGGTAAAGTTATTGTAAGTAACAATGCACCTTGTAAGATTACGGGTATTGGGTCCATGAGATTGAGGACTAGTGATGGGCGAAAGTTGATATTGACTAGGGTGCGGCATGTCCCTGCTTTTGGGAAGAATATGATTTCATTGGGTACCTTGGATGATTTGGGGTACAATGGAGTGCTTTTGGATGGAGAGCTATCCATTTATCGAGATTCAGAGTTGGTACTTAAGGGTATTAAGAGGAACACCCTCTATGTCACACTGTCTAATTCTGCGGTTTGCGCATCAGTATCTCACTAAGAGATGACCAAGATTTGGCTTATGAGGCTTGGTCATATGAGGGAGAAGGGAATGCAACTATTGTCTAAGAGGGGTCTACTATTCAGGATCAAGGCTGCCAACCTTGAGTTTTGTGAACATTGTGTGTTTGGGAAGAAGCACAGGTCAAAGTTCAGCAAGGGTGCTCACATTACTGATGATGTGCTCGATTATATCCATTCAGATTGAAGGTATGGGAGGTTTCCGCTATTTTGTGTCATTTGTAGATGACAAGTCCCGATACACATGGCTCAGGTTGCTTAAGTCAAAGGATGAGGTATTCAAAGCTTTTAAGCAATGGAAAGCTTTGGTGGAGAATCATCAGGGTAGAAAGATCAAGAAGCTACGAACAGACAATAGGCTAGAGTTTTGCAAAGAGGACTTTAATTAGTTCTGTGCATAAGAAGGTATTGGTTGGCATCATACCGTCAGGATGACACCACAGCAGACTGGTGTTGCAGAGCGGGTTAATCAGACACTGCTTGAGAGAGTTCGATGCATACTCTCTAATGCAGGGCTTAGGAGGAGGTATTGGAGTAAAGCTGTGATGACAGCTTGTTATATCATCAATAGGGGTCCTCATTCGGGAATTAACTTTAAAATCCAGTTTGAGATCTAGAGTGGTAAGTTGCCTAGTTTCTCTAATTTAAAGATCATTGGTTGTGTTGCTTATTATCATGTTAGTGAGGGTAAGCTGGATCCACGAGCCAAGATAGGATGTTTTGTTGGGTACGGTGATAGTGTGAAGTGGTTTAAGATCTATTCACCTTCGGAGGGTCGGGTCATTCTTAGTAGGGATGTCACTTATGATGAGAGCACCATGTATTCCAAGAAGAGCTCGGAGTCTTCTGATTTGGGGAAGGAAGGGGAGAACATATTACAGACAGATAGGGTGCTTGAGGTACATCGGTCATCCATTGCTGATTTACCTTGAGTGCAGTTTATTGATGATGATGCTAAGGTTCTAGTGCCGAGTACTCCTGAACCAGAGGTTGTTCCATCTTCTCCTAACTCTGGGGAGGAGGTGGAGCAGTCTTATCAGAGGTCATCTAGTCGATCTGATACTATTCTTGAGTGACTTAAACGAGCTATCAAGAAGCCTGTTAGGTTGATTGAAGAGATGGAAGGAAGAAGTTGCTTTGTTGAGAATTTGACAGGTTATGCATTAAGTGTAGCTGATGATATAGAGCCATATGAACCTGCCACGTGTAAAAAAGCAATTAGTTGTAGTGAGTCGGCGCAATGGTTTGCTGCAATGAGTGAAGAGATGCAGTCTCTGTACAAGAACAGAGTATGAGAACTTGTAAAGGTACCAGAGGGGAGGAAGCTTGTAGGGTGTAAGTGGATCTTTAAGAAGAAAGAAAGGTCATCTGAATCTGAGAAAGTTCGTTTTAAGGCTAGGCTAGTTGCAAAGGGGGTTCAATCAGGTAGAAGGGGTTGACTTTGTAGAGATATTCTCACCGGTGGTTCGACATACTTCTATTCGTGTGCTATTGTCAATTGTAGCACATTATGACCTTGAGCTGGAGCAGCTGAATGTTAAGACGGTTTCCCTCCATGGTGATTTGGAGGAGGAGATTTTGATGAAGCAGCCCGAGGGATTCGAGATTCAGGGAAAGAGCACTATGCATGCAGATTGCTATAGTCATTGTATGGACTTAAGCAATCCCCTCGGCAATGGTACAAGAGGTTTGATTCTTTTATGGTTTCGCATGGTTTTGATAGGAACTCGTATGATTGCTGTGTGTATCATACTAAGTTAGATAATGGTTCCATGATTTATCTGTTGTTATATGTTGATGACGTGCTTGTTACCACAAAGAATAAATCTGATGTTGCTAGACTTAAAGAGTTGCTTAGCTCAAAATTTGACATGAAAGATTTGTGTCCAGCTAAGAAGATTTTGGGTATAGAGATTTATAGGAATCGGGCTAGGGGTAAGCTTGTCTTGACTCATAAAAGTTACATCGAAAAGATTTTGTCTCGTTTTGGGATGGAAAAATCTAAGCCTATAAGTACACCAATATTTGTAAGCTGCAAATTGTCTTTGTCTATGTCACCTCAAATTGATTATGCTAACGCAGTTGGTTGTTTGATGTATGCTATGGTCTGTACTAGGCCAGATATTGCGCCGTTGTTGGCGTTGTGAGTAGGTTCATTGCTCGACCTGGGAGAGAGCACTAGCAGGGGGTGAAAAGGATTTTTCGCTATTTGAGAGGGACAGCTGATACTGATCTTGTGTATGGGAATGGTAAGGAGTGTTTGGTAATTGGGTATAGTGATTCTAATTATGCAGCTGATGTGGATACCAGGAGGTCGGTGACCGGGTATGTGTTACTTTAGGTGGTTTTGTGGTTAGTTGGAAGTCTACATTGCAATCTTCAGTTACGTTGTCTACTACTGAAGCTGAGTACATGGCTTTAACTTCTGCAGCTAAGGAATCTATATGGCTCAAAGGCCTTGTAGGTGAACTGGGTATTGCACAGGATTTTGCTACGGTGTATTGTGATAGTCTAAGTGCCATTTGCTTAGCTAAAGACCAAGTACACCATGATCGAACCAAGCACATTGATGTCAGGTATCATTTCATGCGTACTGACAAGAGGGTAAAGGTAAAGAAGATCGGGACCGCTGACAACCCAGGTAATTTCTTTACTAAGCCTGTTCCATTTAGTAAGTTTAAACATTGCTTAGACTTGCTAAATATTGATTACTATGTGATGTAGTAGGCACTTAGGGGCGGTGTTGGGGAACTTCTGTTGTAGGCATGTTGGCCTTAAAATGGAGCTTGCCCGGGGCTTGTGATGTAGGTGGAGCATTATGAGTTTTTATACTTGGTGATGAGTATGTGATGGGTCTTGGTTGGAGACTAGTCGGGATGAGTCTTGGTTGAAGACTTATCGGGATGTACGACTTATGCATGAGCTTTGCATCGGGTTTTGGCTTGAGACATGTTCACTATGTGTTGGTGAGATCGTTTGCTGACTACGAGTTCTCGTCAAGGTGGAGATTTTTGAGTATGGTGACTCCAACTAGTAGCACCATTGAGTGGTGAAGAAGATGAATCAAGAGAAGATTCATGGAAGAGCTGCAGTGTGAGTCCACGGGGCGGAGGGGCTGCTGTCCAGGTCCGCGGGGCATAGAGTGCGTTCTATCCTCATTTCACGGCTCGCGTAGTTGTACACGGCTCGTGAAATGGCGGTTTCTTTTCACAGGAGGTGTCTTTCGGGCCGGTTACTTTTTGTTTATTATGTAATAACTTCTTTTTATTAAGCATTAGTATATAAACTCCCATTTTAGAGTTAATACATTATGATTTACAAATTGAGAGAGATCACAAGAGAGCCATTATAATTTGTGAGTGTGATTGTAATTCATCTTGTAAATTATTTGCAATCATAGTGAAATTATTTGATCTCGGTGCCGGTAGACGTAGCTATCACATTGATAGTGAACCACGTTAAATCTATTGTGTCATTTTCTTATTGTTTGCATTGAATTTCTTATTGTTTCATTATTGTTCGTCGATTCTTGCTTCTGCTGTCGCACAACACTTTTTACGTAATTTAATGTATTATTTTGATTATTTATATATTGAACTATACACAACTAGAAATTATAAGATGAAAGTATGCAATTAGACGATTCAAACAAGATCCCATTTGACTATATTTTTTCTTACACATTAGCCGCAATATATAAAATAAATTTGAACAATAAATAGTGACCAAAAAACCCTTATGTAGCGAGTATTTCAGAACAAAGTAAGTAACAATCCAAATTATTAAAACGATTGTTTTACGTAGATGATATTTAACACTATTACATACCCTTTTTTCCAAATTGTTATTTTATATAACTTTCAATACGGAGATTTTCATACAAGGTAATTTTAATAAAAATTTTAAATCTGACAAAATTTTTGGTAAATACTAGATTGTTATATTCTTTGACGCCTCAAAGATCTTCATCAACGAATCGAAATAAAAACTAATGAATTGATATTAACCCAACAAATGAGTATCATTAACAACAACTCCCAATTAATTGAATTAAATAAATAATTATTAACTACTTTTAAGAGGATTCAGATCATTTTAGTTGTAATCTCAATCAAATCAAAACTAAATTCAAATCAAAGTCATTTATGGGTTGAGTTTTGAGGTCATTTTTGTATTAGGTTAGTTCAAATACTAGCTTGAACTCTCCTGCTAATACACATATATTGTTACTCACTTGCAACTTGCAAGTAGTGGAGTATAATTTTGAAGTTATCAAATTCAAATAAATAATTCTTTCATTTTTTTTGGATAACCTACGTACATCATCCATCTATTAATTCAATCACAATTATTCACTTAGTTTAAAACAAAATAAATTGATTTGATTAATTTTATTGTATTTTGAGGTGACGATACTTTTTATTTACCGAAATGCTAATTGTTTACATCTAATTTTTTTATAACCCAAAATAATCTAATTTTTAATAGAATGATATAAGTATTTAGGTGTTAGAAAATTACATGAGGATATGGCACATGTCATTATTGATTTCTTATAGTATATTGAACTAGTTTAGAAGCTCGTGCATGTAAGTAGTTTGATACAGAAACATATATAAATAAAAATTTTAAAGAATATTGCAAGATAAAAATACTCTTCTGTATAAAACATGTAATTACTATATTTTTTAATAAAATAATTACTTTAGATAACAATATAAGTTACTAAAATATTTAAACTAATTTAGCTCTTAAATTTTACTAAAAGATATTTTTAATGGTCTTCTAAAATTCAATTAAATAAAATAAACTAACTATTTATGAATAAATTGAGTTTATTTTGAGTCGATTTAAGTTAATTAATTTATTTTAATTTTAAACTAATTCAAACAACATTTAATAATTTAAATAAATAAACAATTAATCTCTTAAAGATTCTTATTTTTGTATGAAGAATTAATGTAATGAAATCTTTTAAATATTTATTGTACTTAATTTTAAATTATTTACGAAAATAAATTTTTGTGCAATCAATTATAGCCTTACGAAATAAATACATTTGGCAAAAGCTCGCTCTAATTAAGGAGTTGTCATTTGTTATTTTTCAACTCTTTTTATAAATATTCATAATTATGATGATAATTTAAATAAATATATTTTTCAAAAATAATTTCTTACATATAAAATATTTTTTTTGAAACAATTAATCTCCTTAAGATTCTTATTTAGATATAAAGAACTAATGTAAAAATATATTTCAAATACTTAAATGATTTAACATTAAATTCATTTAGGAAAATAAATTATTGCCATGCACACAATCAATTAAAATCCTACTACTATTAAATTAATACTTTTACATTTGGCAAAACTCTAAGAAATCGCTTTGTGTTATTTTTCAGTTTTTTTATTAGTATTTATGATAAACATAGAGTATAGGAATGGTAAAAAAGTATAAATACTCATATAATTGATTCTTTAAAATAAATAGATGATTTCTTAATTATTACAAGTATTTTATATATCATAACTGTGTGTAATCTAGTAAATTGATTACTATTTTCTCTGTTTCATAATTTTTTTTGGCAATTATAGGAATATATTAATTCCAAAAAAATATTTTTACGACCTTGGCTTAAAAAAAAAAAAACCTCCCTAGACACAAAAAGAAGGCATTATACAAACAAACTGTTAAATAATGTAATCTAGAAAAATCTAAGGAGTAATGTATCAAAAAGTAAGTAAAAAAAAATTCTATGATATCCTAGAACTATCTAGACTAACACCCTAAAGCTAATAGTCTAGAACTATCTACAAGTTGTAGAAAAGACTAGAAACATAATGATGGTGAAAGCACCAACATAGAAGCACTATATATATGTGTTGCATGCTCTCATTTGTAACTAAGCCACATAATACAAAAAATCCTTTTTCACAAAAGCCATCAACTCTCCTCTTTATTTTTCATACTAGCATCTTCAATATTTATTAATCAAAATCAATAATCCACTACAACTTCCGCATATTAATTCTAACATTTGGTATCAAGAGCCACTAATCCAAAGCCTTTTTTTTCAATCATATATCATCCAAATTTCATATCAATACCAACTCCACATATATATAAATGGCCTCCCCTAACCCCAATTCAAACACAAACACAAACATATTTAATCCCCAAGTTAATTGGGTACCTATATTTAAAGGGGAGAAATTTGATCAATGGAGTATGCAAATGAAATCAATTTTCATTACCCAAGATATATGGGAAATTATTCAAGATGGTTATGAACAACCTAAAGATGTCAATGAAGAGGCTTCTTGGGATGACACTAAAAAGTGTCAATACAAGCAAAACAAAAGAAGGGATCATTATGCCCTCTCTATAATATATCGTGGAGTAGATGAGACGATCCTACCAACAATCATGACCGCCACAACTGCAAAGGAGGCATGGAGCACTTTGGAGACAAAATATCGAGGCTCGGAAAAGGTAATACTCTTCAAACTACAATCTTTATGGGGTCAATTTGATAGTATGCAAATGATCGATAATGAGTCAATTCAATCATATACCGACCGAGTCTCAAATATTGTTAACCAAATTCGATCCAATGGAGACACCATTGAAGATGTTAAAATAATTCGAAAAATATTAAGAACTTTAACCAAAAAATTTGATCATATTGTGGCTGCTATAGAAGAATCTAATAAAGATTTAAGTTCACTCACCATGACTGAATTAATGGGCTCTTTATTAGCACATGAAGAAAGAATGCGTAAATTTGAAGAGCAACCAATTGAACAAGCTTTTCATGCTAAATTAAAATTTTCTAATAATGGAAAAAATATAAATGGCCAAGGTAATAATTTTCAACCAAAAAAGGGCAATTTTAACAACCATGGTAGGGGGAGAGGAAATCATAAAAATCAAGGGAGCCGAGATAACAACTCTTATTGCATATTATGCAAGAAAAACAATCATAATACAAGAAATTGTCGGTACAATTGCAAAAGATGTACTCGACACTCTCATTTTGAAAAAGATTGTTATTTCCGGCAAAAGGAAGAGGCTAATTTCACATAAAATAATGATCAATTATTTTACACATGTCTGAATGCTCAAGAAGAGCAAACTGACACATGGTACATCGATAGTGGTTGCTCCAACCACATGACCGGAAATAAAAATTCATTTGCTAATCTTGATGAAAATATAAAATCACAAATAACACTTGGTGATGGGAGTAACCAAGTAGTTGCCGGAAAAGGAACAATTGTTGTTAAAACAAAAAACGGCTCCTCTAAATTCATCCCCGATGTCTTTTATGTCCCTGGGCTAGCACAAAATTTGTTAAGTGTGGGTCAGTTAGTCCAAAAAGGCTATATGGTAAAATTTGATAATAATCAATGCCACATATATGATAAGAAAAAGGGGCAATTAATCACTACCACTAAAATGGCTCCAAATAAAATTTTTCCACTTAAAATGCAATTGGAGTTTAATACTGCCCTAAGTACAATGGTGAATGAATCCGAATTGTGGCATTTGAGATTCGGACATTTAAATTTTGACAGTTTAAAACTGTTAAAAAATAGAGAAATGGTGATTGGGCTACCACCAATCACTAATGAAAAGAAAATTTGTGAGGGTTGTATCTATGGCAAAATGCATAGATCACCATTCCCAACCTCATCATGGAGGGCTAGAGCTCCATTAGAGCTTGTCCATGCTGATATATGGGGTCCTACCAGGAATCCGTCTCTTGGCGGAAAAAGATACTTTCTGTTGATTGTGGATGATTTTTCACGCATGATGTGGGTGTATTTCTTGGAGAAAAAATCAGAAGCATTATCCCACTTCATGCAATTTAAAGCCCTAACAGAAAAACAAAGTGGGCATTCAATAAAGGTTCTAAGAACCGATCGTGGGGGAGAATTCACAAGCAATGAATTCAACAAATTTTGTAAACAACACGGCATCAAAAAGGAGCTCACAGTCAGACGCACACCACAACAAAATGGTGTTGCAGAAAGGAGAAACAGGACAATTGCTGAAATGGCTCGGAGTATGATGCAAGGAAAAAATCTGCCTAAACATTTTTGGGCAGAAGCTGTCCACACAGCTATTTACATACTTAACAGGTCTCCCACAAAAGCGGTAAGAAGCATGACGCCGTATGAAGCTTGGCACAAAAGAAAGCCAAGGGTTGAGCACCTCAAAGTTTTTGGGTGCATTGCATATGCCCACGTCCCGAAGGAGAATCGGGATAAGCTAGACGGAAAAGGAGAAAAATGTATCTTCATTGGATACAGTGACGAGTCTAAAGGATATCGTCTCTATCAGCCCGAATCCAAGGAGTTGATCATCTCCAGAGATGTCATATTCGATGAAAAGGCGCAATGGCAATGGAACGAGAACGATGTTGAAGTTCCAGTAGAAGTCATTCCACCACCAAGCCCAGATGAAGGAGAAGATCCAATTCAGTCACCAACTCAATCATCTGCAAGTCCATCACCATCAACCAATCCAGAAACACCATCAAGGAGCCCAAGAAGTCCATCTACATCACAAAGCTCAAGGTTGGAGCCAAGTCACTCAAGCCCAGCTCAACAAGTTCGAAGATCACAACGAGATCGATGTCCACCAAGCTACTTGGAAGATTATCAATGCAATCACACCATCATGGCACTCTTTGCAGGACAACCACAAAACTTTGAAGAAGCAGCTCAAGAAGAAAGATGGATCGAAGCCATGAACGAAGAGATTAAGATGATAGAAAAGAACGACACATGGGAGCTTGTTGACAAACCTTAAGACAAGGACGTGATCGGTCTCAGATGTGTTTACAAGATCAAGCACAATGAAGATGGCTCCATTCAAAAGTACAAAGCTCGTCTAGTTGCAAAAGGATACTCACAGCAACCTGGAATTGACTTCAACGAGACATATGCTCCAGTTGTCCGTATGGAGACAATCAGGTCAGTCCTAGCTCTAGCAGCTCAATTTAAATTGCAAGTTTATCAATTAGATGTCAAATCAGCATTTCTCAATGGGGAGCTAGAAGAAGAGGTATATGTCGAACAACCTCAAGGATATATAATCAAAGGAAAAGAAGATAAGGTGTATCGCCTTCGAAAAGCCCTCTATGGGCTCAAGCAAGCCCCTCGGGCCTGGAACAGCAAAATCGATGGATATCTTCTCCAAAATGGCTTTGTAAAAAGCCCAAATGAGCCATCACTCTATATCAAGACCCAAGGGCCAAAGTTTCTCATCTTATGCCTATACGTAGATGATCTAATCTACACAGGCACCAATCTGAGGATGATAGAAGACTTCAAAAAGACAATGATGTCAGAATATGAAATGACAGACCTCGGAGCTATGAAGTACTTCCTTGGCATGCAAGTCAAGCAAAGTCCAAGTAAAATATTTCTCTCACAAGAAAAATATGTCGAGGATATGCTCAAAAAATTCAACATGAGCGATTGTAAGCCAATGGCTACACCAATGGCTACAAATGAGAAGCTCTCAAAGAATGATGGAAAAGAAAAGGTGGATGCATCAATCTACCGAAGTTTAGTCGGATCTCTCATATATCTTACAAATACAAGACCAGACATCGTTTATGCAGTCAGCATCATCTCAAGGTTTATGAGTGAGCCAAGCAAAACTCACTTAGCAGCAGCCAAGAGGATACTCAGGTATATCAAAGGAACAAAAAGCTATGGGATAATGTACGAGTCCGAAGCAGACTACAAGCTCATAGGCTACACGGATAGTGACTGGGCAGGAAGCATCGACGATCGAAGAAGTACGAGTGGATACGTGTTCCAGCTAGTGTCCAAGTCTATCTCATGGTCATCAAAGAAACAAGCTACGGTAGCACTATCATCATCGGAAGCAGAATACGTATCAGCGACAAGCGCGGCATGTGAAGCAGTATGGCTAAGAAGAATCCTAAAAGATCTACAACAAAAGACAGAAGATGCAACTACCATTTATTGTGACAATATGTCAGCAATAGCCATGACAAAGAATCCAGTCTTCCATAGTCGCACAAAGCATATTGAGATACGACACCACTTTATTCGTGAATTGGTCGAGAAACAAGAGATCAAGCTAAAATTCTGCAAGACAGAGGAGCAACTCGCAGACATATTTACCAAGCCACTTCCAACAGAAAAGTTCATCAAATTCAGAAGACAGCAAGGAGTCCAAGATTTTTCAGATTAAGGGGGAGTGTTAAATAATGTAATCTAGAAAAGTCTAGGGAGTAATATATCAAGAAGCAAGTAAAAAAAAAAATTCTATGATATCCTAGAACTATCTAGACTAACACCCTAAAGCTAATAGTCTAGAACTATCTACAAGTTGTAGAAAAGACTAGAAACATAATGATGGTGAAAGCACCAACATAGAAGCACTATATATATGTGTTGCATGCTCTCATTTGTAACCAAGCCACATAATACAAAAAACCTTTTTTCACAAAAGCCATCAACTCTCCTCTTTATTTTTCATACTAGCATCTTCAATATTTATTAATCAAAATCAATAATCCACTACAACTTCCGCATATTAATTCTAACATTTGCCATAAATAGGAGGCATTGTCCCATAATTTGCTATAAAAATAAAATTTAAACTGAAATAATAAATTATGATTAAAAAAGAGTGTAGATAAAAAAACACAAAACAAAAGTTTCATTTAATGAAAAAATTAGAAATGATAGCAAAACCCACGGAAAGAAAGTACGTCCACACCTTTAAATACGATGTACTCCGTAATTAATAAATAGACCCAATCCTTATATTCCGCCACCCTTTTCATTTTATCGCCACCCCCCCTGAGTAAATTACCATTTTACTCTTACTTTATAAAAAATTAACAACATTGCCATTAAGGGTAAAATTCCTATATATACCACACTCCACCTAAAATTATTCTCGCTACAACTAAATACAACTCACTAAAGCTAAATCTCGAAGCAAAAATTAAGTACAATCCCCAAATTATTAATCGAGGTAAGTTATTATTAATTTAATTAGTTGCAAAAGGAAAAAAAAAATTTCAAAACGAGGCGCCCAGATATGGGCGGCTGGACCCCGGTTCAGGCGCCCAAAATTAGGCGCCTGAACCGGGGTACAGGCGCCCAGATCTGGGCGACTGTTTTGAATTTTTTTTTTTCGTGTATTTAGGATTAATTAATATAAATTTTGAATTATTATTGTAAATTTGTATGTTGTAATGTGTAATTTTTATATTTTTTTAGTAAATTTTATATATTGTTTTGAATGCAAAAGAAAAAAAAAATGAAAAGGAGGCGCACAGATCTGGGCGGCTGGACCCCGGTTCAGGCGCACAGATCTGGGCGGCTGGGCCCCGGTTCAGGCGCCCAAAATTAGGCGCCTGAACCGGGGTACAGCCGCCCAGATCTGGGCGACTGTTTTGAAATTTTTTTTTTTTTCGTGTATTTAGGATTAATTAATATAAATTTTGAATTATTATTGTAAATTTGTATGTTGTAATGTGTAATTTTTATATTTTTTAGTAAATTTTATATATTGTTTTGAATGCAAAAGAAAAAAAAAATGAAAGGGAGGCGCCCAGATCTGGGCGCCTCCCTTTTTATTTTTTTATTTTTTTTCGGTATATTTAGGAATAATTAATTTAAATTTTGAAGTATGTTATTATTGTTGTTAATGTTATTATTATTAATTTTATTTTTATTATTATTGTGATTTTATTTTTTTTTTAATTAAATATATGTTAATGTTATTATAATTGATTATGTTATTATTAATGTGATTGTTATTTTTTTTATTATTATAAATATGTTCATGTGTTGTTTTATAAATTATTAGTGTAAATTTGTATGTTAATTTTTTTGTTGTTAAATTATTATTTATCTTTGAATAAAACTGTAAAAATTGTAGAAAATGGCTGGTAATCAAGGAAAAGGAAAAGGTTTTTTTAGGCAATTGTTGAGAGGTAATAGTTTAAGGCCTACTTTACTTAGAGGGGACCCGCATGAGAGGGGGGTGACGGGTTCTGCTAGGAGGGCTAGGCATGAAGAGGCTGTCAGACATAGTGAGGCCCAAAGGCCGAGTACGCTGAACCAAGTGCGTACTCCTATTGATGACCAGGCTGACAGCCTCCAGAGTAGTTGGGGGGTTTATAGTGATGATGATAATGATGCTGATGATGTTCAGTTCCAAGGTACTAAGTGTCGCCAAGTGGACTGGGCTGTTGTTCGCGGCCCCGACGGCAGATTTGCCCGGGGCGGCCCGAGTTCTTCTGCCGCATCTGAGCGCGCAGGACGTAGTTTTGTCGATAATCAGCCGCCACAGGAGAGCAGGCCCTCACAGTCCACTAACACAGACTGGTTAGTGACATCACCCCAGCCCGGTGGGCCGACGGATACGCGACTGATCCCTAGCTATGGCGGGCACATAGCTAAACTTATTTATGACGGCTCCGAGCGTACGCCTCCGATTCTAGAATGCCGTATTAGGAAGAGACCGGTGGAGTCCATCATCGGACTGAAGGATATGTCCGATGCGCTAAACGATGTTCTACCTGCCACTTCCCTCGGCCGACTACCGGTCATTATGCACCAGCACATCGATTGTGCTTTGATATCTGCGTTCGTCGAGAGGTGGCAGCCGGATACGAACACCTTCCACATGCCCTGGGGAGAGATGACGATTATGTTGCACGACGTGCAACGCATATTGGGTATTTCTATTGAAGGTTCTCTGCCGGCTGAGCCTACGGAGGCGGAGTGGGAGGTTGGTATCACCAATCTGTTCGGGGAGCCTCTGTCTGAGCTTCGGCGTAAAGTTTCATTCACCGGCGGATGCATAACCGTTGCTGAATTGATGCGGCTGTGTCATAGGTCGCGGGCCATGGATACCCAGAAGACAGCGTACTACATGGCTGTCATCGGCTCTACCTTGTTGGCCGATAAGTCCAGAATTGGCATGCGACCTCACCCGATACAGGCAGCTCGGAATGGCATCTAGGGCTGGTTGCAAGACCATTGCTGGATGCCTCACATTGCTCCAGACATGGATCTATGAGTACTTTCCCGCTTTCCGCCCTCATGCTCGCCGAGAAGATGTGCCAAACATGACTAGGGCGGAGATGTGGACACCGAAAAAACCATGTCGTGAGCTGGACAGGTTGAGGGACTGCCGCAAAGTTCTTGATTCAATGACGGAGACTCAGGTACTGTACATTACATTTTGTCATGCATGTTGTTTTCAATTTATAGTATTTTTTTTGTGAACTTCGCTTGTATGCAGGTTGAATGGACTCCCTACAATTCTGCTACTGGTGCGTTGTTGAATGATCACCCACGCACCACCGTAATCAGGGGTATCACGTGCTTTGATGTTGTGGAGGTGTATTTGCCGGAGCGGACATTGCGACAGATTGGGTTCGTGCAGGCTATTCCTCCCGCTCCTATTAGACCAGCCAAGGCTGTCCGACCGGCACACGGTACCTACTACGTGACCTTTCCTTCTTCTGCTGTATATTTGGAGGCATGGAGTAGGTTCCCCTATAGTGCCCGCCTTGTTGAGCAGGGACTTCGTCGGGCTTCTGTTCCTTTTGAGGCTGAACCTAATTACGTTGATTGGTTCAAAGTGTGCTCACACCCGTACATAGCCCCGGACGAAGGGCCTACTTCCGGTCCTGGTCCTTCTCAGAGCAGATCTGAACACGTGAGTTTTATTATCATTTTTTTTCAGATTTTTTTTAATGAATTAATAACGGACATTATCCTTTTGTGTTTTCAGTTCCTGAATGAATGGCCCAGTCGATTCGCTCAACTGGCAAGACTACCTGCTAAGGTTGCGGATTTGAACCCCCGTCAACGACATGCGTTAGAAATATACCTTAATGATTGTAGAGATTTATTTGAAGAATGACAAATTTTTAAAGGGCATGACCCTGCATAGTCTGTACTGAAACTATTTTACATTAATTATTGCATTTCTTTTCGTCAATGAATGTCATTCGTATACACAATAGTATAATTATGGATTATATACAATTTATAATGAATGTCGTATATAAATTCTATGGAGTATCTAAATTTACAGCATCGTCAGCGGTGGTATTAGTTGGTTGTGAACGTGGCCCGCGTAGATTATTCCAGAGCATAATCCTCGTACTGAAATGTGTGTCAAGATGTTTGGTGAAATTGTCAGCTGCTTGTTTCCAACTTGAATGGATCGGCGGTAGAGGGGACGAATCGTCGTTCATTAAAAGTTGAACAAAATGATTTCTATTAACCCAACATATATGTATTACTTTATTTACACTATTCACGCCCGATGCTTTCCTTAACGGGAGAATCAAACAGTTGTATTGCGAATCACAGTCAGCAGAACCATAATAAGCAATGGCAATGTTTAGAAATGTTGCTGCAGAGTACAAAGCCATCGGTGCATCCATCCAATGCATGAAAGGAGCAGGTCCGTTTGCGTGTGAACCTATTCTGAATATAGACTCGTCTAGTGACTCCTGGGATAGATACAAAGTTAGGTATTGCGCTCTATTCATTTGCATTTTCATACTCATAGCACGCCTTAAAAGAGGCCATGCTTCCTCGTCTCCCAGCTCTGTGACGGAAATTGCTCTAAATCCACAGTTACCATCACCTAACACATCAATCCAGTCGAACAAGTAAGGAGGAAGGATAAATGGGATGTTATTAGGCCATGGAAAGTGTGAAAAATCTCGACCTCCAGGATCATCTACAATAAATGTAAATAAAGTTAATATGCGTAAACTGAGACGAATTAATGCAAAAAACGAAAAATATAGTCAAGTACCGGATAAGTTGAAACTGAACTTAATTCCTACTGAGGATTGCGTCTCTCGACCACTAGATCTGCCACTAGATCTCCCGCGGGAAGATCTAGACCCTCCACCATGTTCTCAACGTCGTTGCCAATATGCCAGATGCATAACAAATGCCGCACATCTACATTAAACAAAACATTGAACGTAATTAAGACATTATCATTAGATATAACCACAATAATGAATCAGCAAAGCCTTTTTACCTGGCAAGACGTCACGAATAGCTGCAGATAAACCTTCGTCTCGATCGGTTACAATGACGCTAGGAGTCTGAGCAGTGCCGAAAATATCTCTCAATCCCTGCAGCACCCACGAATACGACACAGCCGCCTCATCTCGCATCAAACAAAACGCAACCAAGAAATTGTGATTGGTTGGCGTCATTTCGATCACTTCACATAGTGGCCACTTTTGTTTGTTCGTTTTGTGCGTTGTATCTATCAGCACAACATACGGCCACGTACGTATCATTTAGATAGAGGTAGAATTTGCAATTAATAGTCTGCTCAATTGCCCTTCGTTATCCAAGTCTGTCCAGACCACATAATTAAGTTCTGTGGCCATATGAAGACAGTGTTGAAGGGGATTCCTACTCTCCATCTCTTCTCTCCTTATTGATTGTCTAATATTATATATCTGATTCATACTAGCATAAAAACCAGGAAAATTATCTCTAATAGAATTCATAATAAAGGCCGGTTGCATTCCGGTTGCACTAAGCTGTCGTATGTGCTCCCGAATGTCTACATTAATCCTATTTGCCCTTACATGACCATCTCTGTACACCAAGAACGGGTGGTTATGTTTTCCCTTTTCACCAGGACACACCCTTACCGTCCAAGGTCTTTCTGGTGGTTTACGACTACTTCCTACAATCATAAATTTACACCCACAACTTCTACTTTTAGAACCAGGTCGGGCAGTATTATCTAGATTATGTACATCACCCCTAATATTACCATAGCGGTGACATCTTAAATAGACACAAACTCTAGAACGTCCTTCTTTCTTTTTATAAGAAGCACGTGTAAATTGAAAACCGATTGTTATTGCTATCGCATCGGCCCAACTATGTAACTCATCTAAGGAGATAAATTCCCTATCCGTAACAAAGCTACCGGAGTAGTCTACGTTGTCTCCAAAGTTTTCAAACTCCTGCAAATTTGAAATATAAATAATATAAATTAAGTACATTAATGACTACAATAATAATAATAATAATAATAATAATAATAATAATAATAATAATGACAACAACAACAACAAATTAAAAACATTACGTAAATAAAAAAATCTTAAAAATTTAAATTTATCAACAATAAAAATTTATACGGAAAATAAAAAAAAATTAATACGGAAAATAAAAAATAGTACTAACAATAATAATAATAATAATTTAAAAAAAATTAATACGAAAAAAAAAAAATTCACAGTCGCCCAGATTTGTGCCCCTGAACCATGGTTCAGCCGCCCAGATCTGTGCGCCTGAACCATGGTTCAGCCGCCCAGATTTGTGCGCCTTTTTTTTTTTTTTAATTTTCCAACGACAACTTTACGTACCGCATCCGACTCATAGTCGCTTTCGTTAGCCATATTTAACCAATTACGGGTTACCACTTCTTTAACACTTTTTAGAGAGATAGTACCAGTTTTTAGAGAGATAGTACCGTGTTTGAATTCGTACTTCATACGCATCTCAGAATTCCATATATATAGACAAATCTTACGCATTAAATTCTTATTAGTGTTATTAAGCGTGATTTACATTTATTAATTAATTTTTAAGTATAGTGGCTTTGTAATTTTTTTAAATATAGAGGCAAAAATATAATATTACAAGGGGTGGCGATAAAATGAAAAGGGGTGGCGAAATTTAGCGACTCCCTAAATAGACTTTCAGAACATAGTCTACTTACGAGTTTACTATAAAAATACAATATAGTTGTTTATTTAAAAAATAATATGAGTCATGAATCTCTCGACTCTCTTTATAAATAAGTAGTCATGCCCTCAACCTCAAGGGTCCACCATATGGCTTTTGCTGTTTCAACCTTCACTTAATTTCTCTCTTACAGTTTTACCTTTTTATGGAGCCAACGCTTTTATCCACCGGAGCACTTCACAAAAACATACCCGAAAATTATATCCGACCCGAATCTCAAAGACCTAAATTATCTCTTGTTTCAGATTGTGAAGATGTCCCTGTTATTGATTTGGGTATTCACGATCACTCTCAAAAACTTAAACAAGTCCATTTTGCTAGTAAAGATTACGGCTTTTTTCAGGTAAGATTACGTATACGTGTGTATACAGTACAGATACTAAACAAACATGTGGCTAGCTTTTAAAAAAGTATTGTACAATTATTGCTAATAAAAAATATTACAATTTATTTTTGAATTGTTAAAGTCATAAGTTTTTAATAAATTTTAAATGTAGCAAATTGAATGGAACGATGAAATGCGATGATTTTTTATTTTTTAGTTTGTACGTGAAATTTGTGGTAGGTAATAAATCATGGGGTATCGAAGGAAATAGTGAAGGCGATGCAGAAAATGGGTCGAGATTTCTTCAATTTACCAGCAGAAGAAAAAATGAAATTATATAGTGACGATCCAACTAAAACAGTTAGATTAAGTACAAGTTTTAACGTTAAGAAAGAAGAAGTTCATAATTGGAGAGATTATCTTCGACTCCATTGTTGGCCTCTTGAACAATATGTTCCTCAATGGCCTTCTAACCCCCCTTCATTCAAGTAAGAATTTTTCCACCTCTTTTTAAAAATTTTTTTTATTTAGTGTATTGTGTAGGATAAAAAATCTCTACAGGTGAAAAAGATGAGGAATTAAATATTAACCTTTTATGTAGTTAGGTGGTCGGTGTAAATCAAATCCTTATTTAGAGTGAAAGAGAAAATTTTCAACCAGTTATATCTTTCTAAAAGAAAGATCGATAGTACTAGTATATATTCTCTCATAAATTGACCTATTATGTTCTTTGTATCCTAGGAATGTTAGTTTTTAAAAGTTTATTAATCTTGAAAGTAAATATGAAAAAGATGTGGGGACAGTTTTCAGATATAAAATACAAATATTTAAAAAAAATGTCAGCTTTTAGATTTAAAGTAAAGAGACAAAAAGACAACTTTCAGATATAAATAGACTGATTTTAAAAAAGTCACCTTTTGAATATGAAGTAAGGAGAAAAATAACTTCAAGTACAAAATTTTGAAAATAATAATATAATTAAGATTTAAATTATTCTTATGACAAAGTATATTATTAACTAAAATGTCCTTTTGTAAAGAATTTTAAAAAAATAAAATTGAGAGAGAGAGAGCCTTTTGCATTTAGCGTTTGTCCCACACGGTAAAGGAGTGTGTTTTGATGTCATTGAGATAGCCTTGCCACGCACCGATTGTGTGTAGTAATAAAGTATGGTTGACGAGTGAATACCACTATACGTTGTGAGATGACGTAAAACATGAATATATATTGTCCTTGCTTCATTTTATAATGTTCTTTATTAATGAAATTTAATTAAGATTTTTAAGACACATAAATGTCAAAATATATTTAAGTGAAATTTTTTTAAATTCGTCTTAAAATATAATTTTTAGTTATATATTTTTAAAAAGTTTTTATGATGCGTATTTAGAGATATTAAGACTTAAAGTTTACTTTGAAAATTAGGTAAAAAGTAAATGGAAAGAATATTTAAAAATGGAGAAAGTAGATATATACTTCATCATAGAGGTATATTATTTGAGAAATACTATATCTATGTCATTTTGGTGATCAAAATATTACATTATACTTTTTATTTTTATTTATTTAATTAGTACTCAATCTGTTTCATTGTATTTGTAAGTATTTAAAAGAATTGTAAATATAATTTAAAGTGCGTATGTTAAGTTGATGAGATTAAAAGAGTGAATAAATTATAAATGAGATTAAAAAAAATAATAAGAATTATTACCAGAAATGAAAATGATAAAATTTAAATACTCCTATAAATTAAGTGCAAATCTAATGAAATAAATTATTGGACAAGTTGGTGTTTAATTAAAATACAACAACATGGTTAATTGTAATTGACTTTTAATATAATGGCAACAAAATTCTTTTAGTATATAGGTTTAGCTATGCCCTATACAATTAAGATTAATTCATTGGGCCCTTAATTTTGTGTATGTAATTCTTATACTTTTTTATGTCTCTAGGAAAGCACCATGTGACTTCATGTGACTTAGTGTGAAAATTTTTAAGTCATATGATGTAAATTTGGAGAGACTTATTAGGAAAAATATTTTAGTGTTTTTTTATAATTTTTTATTTTATTATTATATAATAATCATATCATTTTTATGATCATTTTTACAAGTAAGCAATGACAATATTGAACAAATTTAATGTTACCTCGTCTCAATTAACAAATTATGACAAATTAAATGTGTTTAGTTTCGATGTATTTCACTACTATTGAAGTAACCTTTGATAACAATCAATAGTTGTTTTTTAAAATCACATTAATTTGCTAAGTAATTTGATTTTAAAACGTGTCAAATTAAATAGGTGATGTATGAATTAAATTTTTGGACAAAGTAGCTGATTTCTTTGGCAGGATGAAATGTGGCCATTGTTCAACCCATATGATGGGCATTCATGGTGGATGCCTTTTAAAGCTACGCCATTTACCCCGTTTTAAACGGAGGCCAAGAAATTGAGTTTAGTTAATTAAAACGATATTAATATAAAGACAAAAAATAATTAAAATAAATTGTTAAAGATTATAGCAAATTCATTAAAATGAATTAAAATTAAAATATAATATAAAAATAAATTGAGTGGCACATGTGAGTACAAACTAAAAGCCTTTCAAATCATCAAAAGTCATTAACAAAGTTATTATTATTTTTTATTTTTAAATTTGTCTTAAATGTTTAGTACTTTAGTGTCTATGTCGTATGTACTTCAATTACAAATGTATATTTTTTATGTATAAGTGTTACTTATGTTTAATACATGTCTTAAATTGTTAATATATATTAATTAAAAGTGTTACTTATATTCTATTGATTTTGCAATATATTTTTTTATGAATATTAATTCACACTTTTTCTATAGCTTTAAGCACAAATTTAAAATATCTTTTTATTTTGTCTCCAAATATGATATCTCTCTAATTCTTCATACCGTATATTCATTTTTAGTTATTTATTTATTTTTTTATCTTATTTTCCTATTGACATCAATTCAATTTAATAAAATTATTTTTAAAGTAATTTCAACGAAACAGAGTGATAGAGAATTCATAATGTACTTGTAGATTTAGAGTATTTATATGTTACGCAAGTTGCAACCCTTACCTATCAATTAGGCAATTACCATGCACATGTCGGCAATTGGCGGTAGGCATATAGTTTTTCTTATGATTAAAACTATCTTACCAACTCTTAACTCCTAATTAGAACATAATTTAGATTGATTGATGGATCAAGATTTAAAAATTCAGTTGATTGGTTCAATCATCACTTCATTGTAGTCGCATCATATTAGCAGAAATTCCTTCGTTCATCTAAACTAACTTTATTAGTTTCTCTGTTCTGAATACTTGCTACATAATGATTTTTTACACTATTTATCGTTCAAGTTAATGTGTTAGAAAAAATATAGTCAAGTGGAATCATGTTTGAATCGTCTAATCACATACTTTTATAATACTAAGTTTTTATAATTTTAAGATGTGTATAGTTCAATATATAAATAATCAAAATATCACATTGAATTGCGTAAAAAGTCAAATGTAGCAAGTATAGTAGAACGGAAGAAGTATTTGTCACTCTGAATTGTTTTACTCATTTTACATTATTTTTTACATTAAGAAATAAATATTTTTCCTCTTATTCATTTTAAGTGTCATATTTTTTTATTTAGTCAAGTCACTTTAAATGTCTAATTTTTATTTTGGTGAAAATTTAATATTAATTTATATATTCTTACATTATTTTTATATTAAGAAATAAATATACTCAAATTTTTCTACAAAATTAAAGAATGATTTACAAATTACCATATTATAAATCATCGTTCATCGTTAGTCGTATAGTACTTTTTTTTCTCCACCACGATGCACGTCTACACTAGTACACCATATCCAGCTGTTGATTCCGTATCCATAATTGTCATGACGTCATCAAGATGACGCCATGCAATGACGTAGAGTAATAGTCCCCATTCGTGACTTTTCAAACTGGGTGACCAGTTCCAACAGTTTTGTCTCCGTACTAGCTTTGCGTGCCTCAGGATTCGACTTCCAAATTACGTCCTTGGTTTTATCACTCGTATAAAATGTGGTTTTATTTTACCTATTTTTCTTTTTTTCTTTGAATTATTAAATTTGTCTATTTTTTTGAAAATTAAATTATTTCTACATATTTCTTCTGTTTTAAATAAATATAATACCTTTATTATTATTATTTTTACGCAAATTTTTTAATTTTCAACTCATTTATACTTGATGTTAATTATTTAAGACATAGTTAATTTTTTTTATAGAATAAAGTCGAGTACTATCAATTAAAGAGTAGACATACTAGTCATTTTCACGTGATGAATCAAATACCTTTAAAAAAATATGTTTTAATTCTTTTGAGTTTTTTTTCAAATTAGTATTAATTTCAACCAATTTGACTAGTTGACGAGAGTTTATATTGTACTTTGTGTTTGCAAAGATGTATTCAACTGGTTTTATATATGATTATTTTGTAAAAAAAGTTATTGTAATAATGTAATAATATATTGTGAGGAATAGAAAATTGAAAAGCATAAAGACTTAAACAAATTCTTATAAATAAGAGATTAATCATAGCAGATAAAGTAAAAATGTAACAAATTTTGAAAACAAAGTAAATTATTAAAATAAAGAACTTTAGGGACAAAGAAAATGACTTTTGTGCTACTTAAACTTAGAGCATATACAATGGTACATCCTTTTAAATATTTATTTTTCTTTCTCCATTTAACGCATTATCATCTCTTTCATCCACATCATATTTTACTATTTTCACCCTTTTCCTCTTTAAATTTTTTCCAACATTTAGGTATCCTCTTATATCTTTTTATTTTTTCTTTTTCTTACTTCATATATACTCCACCATATAAATTTTTAATATTTTCATATTTTTTAATTTATTATATTAATTTTATAATATTGATTTGGTGATGTCAATTAATCTGTGGGTTGTCAATTATAAAATATATCGATAATTAATTGATTACTAATTATAAATGATAAATGAAAAATTGACATTATCAATTGGTTATCAATAATAAAATATAATGATAATTAATAATAAATTAAGACATTAAGATGTTATCAAAGAAGATATTAAAAATTGACAAAAACATTAAAATTATAAAACGAAATTAGGAAACATGCAATGAAATTAAATTACGTAGAGATTTTAAAATACGGATTAGTCAGAGTACGAGCTTTCGAACTTTTGCCATAAGTGGTCGATCAAATCATTCTTCAAAGAAAAATGTGCTTGTCTATTACGAATCTCTTCTCTTGTAGCTAATAGTGTCGCAAAGTTGTGTTTGTCATATCGCCCTGGCGTGACAGAAAATGCTAAAGCATTACTGCTTGAAGATCTCGGTACATTTTTAGGTTGTTCTTGGGAGAACTCTTGGGGGTCTTTATAATTTGTGTAAGTGTCGCGCTCGTCTTCTACAATCATATTAAGGATAATGATACATGCCATCATGATCTTCCATAACATAGTCGCACTCCATGCCAAAGCTGGTTTTCGAATAATTGCAAATCGAGCTTGTAGTACACCAAAGGCACGTTCAACATCCTTGCGTGCACTTTCTTGGTTTTGAGTGAACAACCTTTGTTTATGGGTTTTAGGAGTAGTTATGCCATCAATAAAGGTTGCCCAATTTTGGATAAATACCATCAGTTAGATAATACCCTTTATTATAGGTATTTCCGTTTACATTGAATTGTACTTGTGGAGCTTGACCATTAAGAATAGTATCAAAAACAGGAGAGCGTTGGAGTACATTGATGTCGTTGCAAGAACCAGGTGTACCAAAAAAAGCATGCCAAATCCATAAATCCCTTGAAGCAATGGCTTCCAAAATTACAGTCGTCGTTTTAGATCTTCCTTGATATATCCCTTTCCAACTAGCGAGACAATTTTTCCATTCCCAATGCATGCAGTCGATGCTTCCAATCATACCAGGAAAGCCTCTATCTTCCCCTTCTCTGAGGAGACGTTGGAGATCGTCAAGTGTCCACTTCCGAAGGTAAGTGGCTGAAAATTGTGCTCCATCAACAAAATGAGCAAGACACTCCTTGGATGTAATAGCACCAAGTTTCAAATACTCGTCAATTTGATCAGCTGCACATCCATATGCTAACATTCTTTATAGCCGTTGTGCACTTTTAAAGAGCTGTAGCACTCGCTTACATGCATCTGGATGTTACTGGAAGAAATGATCATGGACACTTAAGGTATCCACTATGCGATGAATACGTGTTTCCTCATGCGAAATCTACGCCGAAATCAGCGCTCATCGTATAATGTTTGGTTACAAAAGTAATCAGCAACTAAACGTTCATTTGCCGATTCTCGATCTCTAAGAACGTAGTTCTCTTTTTTCGCTGATGTAGACCATGACTTCTATCTCTTTCTGCAGTGGAGTTAACAAAGTATCTTATTGCATCCTCCACTGCTCGCAATTCACGATTTTCTTCGATAAAATCCATTAACAAATACTCGTTGAGTTCATCCTCACTTGAACTTGAAGAACTGGAATCATAGTTCAATTCCATTACTAATAATATAATTTTATGATGAAGTAAAATAGTTTTATGATGATCACGGTATATGAATAAAAGTGTATAATTTATAGGCAATGTACTTCAATAATGTAATCATATAATGTTTGAAGATAAGATTTTGAAATCCACACTTTTCAAAATCTAAGGATAAGGTATGTTAGAGGATAAGATTTTAAAATGCACACTTTTTGAAATTTAGGGATAAACTAAGGTAGAAGATAAGATTCTTATAGTGACATTATTCAGTTCAGAAGATAAGATTCTTACAGTGACAATATTGGGTTCAAAAGATAAGATTTTTGAAGTGACATTACTATGTTCATTAGATAAGATACTATTGAAATTACTAAAAGGCATACATAATTAAAAGAAATATTACACTGACTACTTAACATAATTAAAAGAAATATTTCATTCACTTATTAGTCGATTTAAGCTCAAAGAAAATTATTGTTGAACTTCTCTCAACTTTTGAAACATCTCCGCTTCAACATCATCAAGCATAGGTTTAGCCATTAACACACTTAACATCCTCATTTTTGTCGCATCCTTCTTCTGCTTTCTTCTTTCTTCGCCTCGTTCCTTTATCATGTTAAGCATGCGCTCTCTTAGATCTATCCTACGGGTGGAGACCTCTAGAAAAGAAGAATTGAAAGATTCAAGGTTTACAGATGACATTGAAGAGGTAGCAGCTTCTTTACCCTTGCGCTTTGTCTTCTTTATCCCATCAGGTCTAGTTGGTATAGCACCCATCCCTTCCTCGTATGGTGTATCAGGGCATGAATTTTTGTTACTTCCTTCACTTTCGGAAGGGAGTTGAAATATTTCAGGGTTCCATTTAGGAAATGTTCTCATAATTTCAAAACAATGCATCAATTGGAATGACTTATTTTTATGTGCTTTTTGCGAAGCTGCATACGCACGATTTTCAACATTCAAAGTTGAGTCTCCACTCTTTTTGTGGAGTAGCTCATACCTATAAATATCCACCCATCTCGAAACCGTAGGGTTGATGTGATCCCAACGTAGTTGCATGGACTTTTTGGACTTTTCACGTATCTCATTGGGGTTCTCTTGCCGTGCTTCCTCGTGATATTTAACTATATCATTCCATAAGCCAACCTTTCTAGTATTAGTGTTTCGTTCTATATCTCCTCTCGCATTAATGTAGCTCGAAACAATTGCTTTATCTTCAGGTATGCTCCAACTCGCCCGATGACCAGTCGTTCGGGCTGTAGTTGTCTTTTTCGCCGTGGTAAAGACTTGTTGAGGGACTACTTCAACATCTTCCTCATGTATTTCTTCGAGATGTCTTGTTTCCCTCATTCACGAAGTCGGAGTACCATTATAAGAATCCCCCCTTGGAGATTGGTCTATTTATTGAGTTAAATAATCATAATCGGGAAACGATGAAGGATATTGATTAAAAGATTGTTGAAACGGAGTAAATAGTGGGACATTTTGATTTTAAGGGGTGTAACTCTGATTAACTGGTCTCGGTTGATGTCCAAAAAACTGTAAAGCAGCTTGAAATTGAGGATTATTGAGGATATTTGGATCAAAAGGGCCAACATTTGAGTTATTTTGAGAGTTTGGATAACTAGGAAAATTAAAATTTCCATGATTTGGATTATTTGGATTCATTATTATTATTATACCAATTATATCTAGTGAGAGAATGACAAAATTTGATGTGGATGTAAAATATGTAAATTTGGGTTCATTTTATAGAGAAAAAAAAAATTCTAAACTATTGATATTTTTATTGATATTTTTTTTTGATTTTCCAATTTTTATATATTATCATATGAGTAGTTTTTCTAGGTAAAATAAACACCAAAAATACAATCCAATAAATACATGACACTTGTCAACATACACTTGGGTAAAAAAAAAATAAATAAAAAATTCCTAACCGTGTACATTGTCTTGGAAAACAGAAAAGTTAACTAAAATCACCCTTCTTTACAGAGAAGATGAAGTGTTATCCTCTTTTTTAAAGGATGTGAGTACATTAGAACGAGGAGTTAAGAGGACATAAAAAAACAAAAAAATTAGACCATTATACATGCACTTACAAAATACAATATCAAATGTGATACTCCTATATTCATGTAAATTTTAGTAAAGTGGGATTGATTATCAAAAGTTACAATGAGAAAAGTAATTAGAAACTCGATTGAGTATAACACAATTTAAATTTTTTCCCTTGGCTTGTTGTAAATTAGGAATTGGTTGATTAGTTTAAAAATAGTGTATGCAAAGGAATAAACCAAAGACAAGTAAAAAAGCTATTTAATTAACAACACAATTTAAACTTTTTTACAATTTATGTCTTTATTATTGATTTGTAAATTTTCTAAGATTTGTTATATTTTTAATTTTGGTTATAAGTTATGATGATTCTGGCTCATTGAGTCACAGATTTTGTTGCAATTTTATTTTAGTCCATGTTGTAAATTGTTATATTTCTGTTTTTTGTTTTAAGTTTGGCAATTTGTTTTTTTAGTGTTATTCTTAAATTTGAAATATCTTTTAATTTTGTTTTTACATCTCTCTTACTTTATCATAAAATCACACTTTTTACATATTTTTATTCATTTTCTTAATTTGTTTAAATTTGACTTTTTCTCGCAAATATTACTTGATAGAAGTACCTCCTAAACCCATGCCATTCTATCATTTTGGGGATAGGTGTATCATGACCTTTTTCTAAACATTGTTTTGGTTTGTTTTTTTGAGAAGAAATATTTTAAATATTTTTTTTTAAAGAAAATATTTTTTTAAGCAATGTTTACTTATCTGAGTTTATGAAAAAAAATCCTTTAAAATTCAGATTATGGGCACCTTCTCACTTTACTTATCTAAGATTTGTCTATATTCAAATAATAAAAATAAAAAGGAAGATCACCTGGGATAATTCAATTATTTTATGATTTTTCTACAATAATCTCATCTATTTATTTATCATCACCATACCCAATGTATTCCATTTATAGAAAACTATGATTAGGATCTGGGGAGGGAAGAATGACGGCAGCTCATACCTATAGAGGAGAGTGCGGTCAAAGAGTCCATCGGCTTGAGAAAGGTCTTCAAACAGAGAGAAACCTGCAACTTGCAAATAGAATACAAACAAATAACTAAAAATAAAGATAAAAGTAAAGGAGGTAAAGAGCGATAAATAAAGGCAGTGAACAATAACAAACGATGGGTAAAAAGGACGGTTTAGTAATCTAAGACTTGGATAAGGCGGCACCAACTGCTCCTATCCCTGGTCAGGTCCTTGGAGAGGTGAAGTTCATGCATGTCACTTTTAATTTGTTCCTCATACGTTCTCCTAGGTCTTCCTCGACTTTTCTTGCCTTCCACTATGATGCATTCAATCCTTCTTACTGGGGCGTCATGTGTCTTTCTCTGCACATGTCCAAACCATCTTACCTTGTTCTCCTGCATCTTTGCGGGGAGAGTTGCAAACCCTAACTTTTCCCCGAAAACCTGGTTTCTTATCCTATCCATCATAGTATGAATAATCTCAAGTTCATTTACCTAGAGTAAAATCGGATGAACATATGATTTGATATAGTAGTTAATTTATCAAAAAAAACTAAACTGAAAGTTAATGTAAATTAGGGAAAATTTTTGAAAATTCACTTAAAAAATTATGAATGATAAAAAAATTCAGAAAAAATTTTTTAATAATTTTTTTCACATTTTATTTTGATTTATCATTTTTTTAAAAATAAAACTTGCTATAGTCATCTAATTACTAGATTTACTCTAGGCATATATTCTCTAAAGTTTAAATTATTATGGTTAATCAATAAGTGTAATTATTATAAGAAAATGATTGAAAAATTAAATTAAAACCTGGGTAATTATTTCAAACCATGATTATTAATTATCACAAAAAATATGCATAGAAGTTTCTAGTGATGATGAATAAGATCCCGACAAACCGAAATATTTGAAAATCTAGCAAGACTTAGTAATAAGATTGGTAAATTCCAATTATATAAGTGCAAAAATCAAAATTTAGCAAATGTTCGTCAAAGATATACACTACTTTCTAGATTGCAATTTGCTATTCATCACAAGATTGAAGTTTTGAGATCATGTCGTTTAACTTTTGGTTTACGTTCAATGGTTGAACTTGTCCAATCCACTTCTAATATAAGTTGAACCATTCAAACAAAACAATGACATGTCCTTTTCCGATAGGATTTTCCGGTTGATTTTTTCACATCTTAAGAGATAAGGTAGGGGACATTGACAATAATATCTACATTTTTACAAACACTAAGAAATTCACTTAAAATTTGATGTTCATAAAAAAATGTTGAAAAAACATGTATATCAATAAGTTGATAGGTTGAGAATCATAGGTTAGCATCCCTTTTATTTTTGAGATATTCTGATAGGAATTTTATTCTCACCGACTACATAATAGAGTAAATCCCTTTATTTTTTGTCTGTAGAGATTTTCTATTCAACTCAGACCAAACAAACGACTTGATAAGTTAAAAGATGGGTGGTAATATATATAACAGGGTTATTTCGTTTATTTTTGGGCCCAAAGCAGAAGATAAAAAAGATCTCTAAAAACTCAAGGCGTATTGTCAAGGAACCAACTCAACCAAAAGCTTAAGCTGTTGGTTGAAGCCCCAGGATATGTTATATACTCTAACACGCCCCCTCACACGAGACCCTTTGGGCTAGAAGTGTGGATGCAACACATGTTCTCCTCATACATGGTGCTCAATATTCCACTTTGAATGAGGGGTGGTTGAGATTCGAACCCGTGACCTTTTGTCACATTGGCTTCTGATACATGTCAAGGAACCAACTCAACCAAAAGCTTAAGCTGTTGGTTGAAGCCCCAGGATATGTTATATACTCTAACACGTATGTAATAATATAATACTCCTTTTATTTTTTATTATTAATATTTAAACTACTTTACAAAAGAAAATACTAATAACTTTTATTACTTAAACTAATTATAAATTATATTTAAATTTAATTAATATTAATGTTAATCTTTATATACTACTAGTAAACAATAGTCCGCTTTATTCTTAATAATGGACGGCCATGCATATATACACGAGACATTGATTGATGATTATTTGTAAGTAGCATAGCATGTGAATATGAGGAGCCGTGTTTGGATGAGGGATAAATATTTGACCCACAACGATGAATTATATGGCTCATCTAACGCGCTTTATCAGGCTTTTATTTGGGAGTCTGATAGTAGAAGACATGTGGAGCATTAGAGGTCCACTAAATATGTTGGCCTATTAAACACATGGGTCTGCATCTTCCCATCGTTTGGTCCACTAATCATTAAAATTAATTATTTCAATACTCGATTCATCTAGATTGTTTTGCTGCAGATGTAGACCGTAGAAATATGAGTGGTTTCAGGTCGAGGTATTAAAAATATATTTTTGGGAGATCATTTTTAATTGGACTAATTTAAAAAAGTAAAATAAGATTAAGTTTTCGGTACACATTAAAAATATTGTAAGTACTTAAGTACTTACTCGATGGGCATTAAGTATATTGTAAATAATCATTAAAGATAATGTTAGCAGACATTAAGGATATGGTAAGCAGACTAATAGGCTAAGTTTCTCGGCAGACATTAAGAATATTGTAAGTAGACATTTTTAAATATATTTTCGGTGAGTATTAAGTTTCTAACAATGTAATAGTTATGTGTGTTTGTGGTGCTTTGATTCTAAGAATGATGTACCCTTATACAGAGGCTTATACATTATTCTAGAATCCTCACTTAACTCACCATTAATAGCACATTAACACCTAATATTTAACATACCAATAAACTTTATAATAATGCATGACAATAACACCATATTAAAGCTCACCATTATTCCTAATTTAATTGCCTTTTCAATCCACCATTAAGTGACATGTTAACTCCTCCATAATTTAGCAATTAATTAATTATATATTTAATCGCCTTTTATTGCACCCTTAATGTTGCTCTCAATATGATGTGTCTTCTTATGAGTCATTGAGTCACTACCATTACACATAGCTAATTTGACACTTACACTAATAAATAATGTAACTAGGCATTAAGAATACAATAGATGGACATTAAGATTTAATGGCCAGGGCGTAAGAAGCGTTTCTCAAAGAGAGTCTCTCAGAAAATAGAAAGGATATATTAAATCTCGTAATTAAATCCCACTTAAAAACCAATATGAAATTGATTGAATAAGAATTTTTAATATTAAAACTAAATTAAAGAGGAGGGCCTCAATATGTTGTAAGAAAAGTATACCATTGATCGAATATGTTATCCATTAAAAATTAAAGGGTCTTAAATATTAGGTTATATTATTTTTTTCATTTGGTGTGATTTCTTGGTGATCCAATTTCTTTTTTGAACAAAAACTTGAAAAATAAGAAGGGATTTAAAAATTAGAATGTGATATTGCACCCTGCATAGATAGAATGACAAGGGTAAATATTATTGATGAAATTAGAAAATATAGAAGTAGATTATTGGTATTACTCTTCCATGCAATAGAATAGTTGAAATTTCTTCTAGATTAATTCACTTCATTTTAGCTTTTAACATGTTAATTTATTTTTTAAAAAGACGGCATAAATTATCGTATGAGACGGTTTCACTTTGAGATGCGCTTCATTTTAAATTACAATACCCAACAAATACAATAATAAGAGTATAATCTCTTTATTTTTAGAACGTCTCAGTATGTATAATGATTTTTTATAATAGTATTTAAATTATTTTGTCGAATAGAGAATGGACATGGATTCCTTGAGAGCAGATTTTAAGCATGTATTGGAATCCAATTGTTGCGTGGAAGGTACTTGGAATTTGTAAGATTTCGTTTGAATCCAACTCCTTGTCAATGTCAATTCATAATTCATGCAATAATTTTAATTTGTCTAATAAGTAAGAGTGTAAGACTCAGTCATATGCAAAAATTAAAAAAAACAAAATCACGGTCATTGTCTTATTTAATGCTCCTCTCTCCCCCTGACATTGTTACTTAAGTCTTTGCATACAAATCAAATAAATAAAGAGAAAATAAGATTTTTATATGTAGGTAAGCTCATATTTAAGTTTTTATTTAGGAAAAAAGATAAATTATAGGTTTTAGTCCCTTTTGTATATGGAGTAATGCTTAGAAGAGGCAATATTGTAAATCATGTGGAATAGACTAAAATATTATACTCCCTCCTATTTATCTTAGGAGTCTTATTTGACTTTTCACGGATTTTAAGGAGAGTCAAAAGTGGAACCCTAAGGGTAGGAAAGAGAGTGGTATTATGGGTTTTTTAATGTAAGAGAGGAAAATTAGTATGGGTAATAGAGGGTATAATTGAAAATAGAATAAAGCTACTAAGGGCATAAAAGTCAAAAACACATACCAAAAATAAAAATGGGACAATTAAGATGACTTGACCATAAAAGAAAATGAGACACATAAGCTGAATAGGAGGGAGTATATAGCAAAATTAAGAGAGACGAAGAGAGTAAGTTGAAAATTGATGAATTGGATGAGACTTGTATGTATATGGATATGAATTCCCAAAATTTAGAACCTAATCTTTTACTGGGAGGTCTTCTCAAAATCTCCACTTCACACTCAATGTGAAGCCACCATGTCAAAAGAGGAGGAATCACAAGAGTGACCTGATGGTACAAACAAACCTCAATAGTGATAATCCTTAAGAAATCATTGAATATAAATTACTTCAACTGTCCCACCATCAAATACTCACTAAAATTTAAGTCATTAATTGTTATTCACTCTCCATTCCTTGTGAACAAGCATTTACTCTTCTTGCATTAGTTCTTTTGAAGAACATTTAGTAAGGCCTCACGCCATTAACAAAACCTAATCAGTTCCTCTAAGTTAAGGCTACATTGCATTTGGGATCGGGCTTCTAGGTATTCATTTGGTATATTCATCGACTTAAGTGTCAAAGCGATCCCCATATTAAAACTCCAAGCCTTCTAACGTGTGTTATTCGTGTTAAAAGAAAGACTAGATATCAAATACAAGCCTCTCCTCAACAAACTCTCTTAAAATCTTTGTACTCTCATTGCACTAACCCGCATAGTGCTAATTAAATATGTTTAATCCCATACATGATCAGTTTGACTCTAGAAGGTCATCATGTATTCTTTCTTAGCTAAACTTCCCCTTGGTAACTTCCTCATAATTAACCAACAATTACTCAAAAGCTAAAAGCTAAAAGATTGCTATAAAACCCATGAGGATGCTAATCTTCACCTAAAGGCAAAATATACGCAGGCAAGCCAGATACTATAACTTTGCCAAAAACATTGTAGAGGCCGCTCGTTCTCAGAGTCCGTTAGAGCAGTCCAAACACTCAATGGGAGGAGGCTAAAAGTTCCCACTAAATGGCTCCCTTGGGTCAAAACATGGGAGAAAGATAGATATAGTGGAAGAGCAAGAGATCATCACTCCTACACCACAACAACTACAACAATTCACCTTAACGGGAGATGAGTTGGTCGCTCTAGCGGCTGCCTTGGCCAATGTCATAACTCAACCTTAAAAAGGTGAGAAGTTGTTCCATCTTGGAGGGCACCCCAAAATTAAGTGCATGGTCTAACCAAATGCCAACCTCGGGTCAAAACGTGAGAGAAAGACAATACATAGAGCAGGAGCAAGAGGTCATCACTCCTACACCACAACAACAACAACAACAATTCACCTTCAATGAGGCCAATCATGAAATCAAACCGTCAATTTTGTTTCATTATGGCCAGCATTTGCTTACTTTATATTTATTTCCATTTGAGCTACATTATCACTTTATATAAGCCAAAAACGTGCTACTGGCTAGTACATCCAAAAATTAGAGAGAACATAAACAACACAGAGTATAATTTAATAAATAACTTCAAACGTATTACCAATAAGGCATAAGTATTAAATCTATATATATAATTTGTTACTAAAAATTAAATTGGTAAATTTGGCAGGGAAATACTAAGCATGTACATAAGAGAAGTAAGAGCACTTGGATTGAGAATAGAGGAACTAATATCAGAGAGCTTAGGATTGGAGAAAGATTACATAAAGAATGTGTTAGGAGATCAAGGACAACATATGGCAGTTAACTATTACCCGCCGTGCCCGGAACCTGAGATGACATACGGGTTACCGGGTCATACCGACCCGAATGCCCTTACCATCCTTCTTCAAGACTTGCAAGTTTCTGGTCTCCAAATCTACAAGGATGGTAAATGGCTTGCTGTCAAACCTCATCCTGATGCATTTGTCATCAATATTGGTGATCAGTTGCAGGTAATTTACACATAATCACAATCACACTCTTTATAATTAGGTCTATAATCTAAGAAAAGACAATGGGTGTGTTTGGTAAATTTAATTTTTATTTGCTTTTGCATTTTTTTTAGTTTGTCAAATCGTAAAAATCTAAAGTTAAAAGGCAAAAGTAGTAAAACTAAATACCATTTACAACTAAGTTTTAATTTTTATCAAATAACTTCTAAACAAAGACTTTAAACAACTAACTTAAATATTTGACCTTTTAGTCAATATTTTCAACTAGTAAAATAAAACTAAGAGCGAACTCCAACCAACAAATAATGAAAAACCAATATAAATTTCATATATATTAAATTTGAATCTCTCTTATAATTTATTAAATTAAAAATAAACATATTTCTCTATATATTTTATTATAATTATATGATGCAAAATATAAATATAACGAAACACTAGTAATAAAAATGGAGAGTATTCATATAGTAAATGTAATACTGTAATAGTCTAAATCTACTGTTACAACGTGATTAAAACGTACTAAGGCCTTCT
>NC_080048.1:6641742-6771742 GCF_026212465.1 Amaranthus tricolor | reverse complement strand
CTGTGTACTTTGAATATATATGCCTTAATGGCGTTCTGTAATGCAAGCAAAAATTTAAAGGCACGTACCTCTCCTTATTCACACAAACTTGTGCAAATTTCAGAAGAATATTCTGTCATCAGAAAGTGTTGCAATTTCTTGAGGAAAAAGGGTACTCCCTCCGTTTCTATTTGATCTTCCTATTTGGGTATTTCACAAAGATTAAGAAAAAGAGAATCTTTGGTGGTAGTGGGTATTATTTTAATTATATAATAGTGGGAAGTAATGATTGTATTGGAATAATGAGAGAGCAAATAATTGTAGATATAATTAAATAATATGATGTGTCGATTGTACACAATTGCTACTCAACCAAGTAATTATAGTTAATTTTTCAGATTTTAAGTCAAGTAATTGTGTAACATCTCGGAATAACTCGGGTCGTACGAAAAGAGAAAATGACCTTTTAAAAACGAGACAACTATAATCCGAGTCAAACCGGAATGTTAGAAAACAGTTTAAAACGGTTTTGAAGTTAAGGAAAACGTGCGGATCGAGTTCTATTAGCGTTATTAAGAACTACTAGATAATAAGAAATTCTTAGCAGCGGATAAGAACGAAAAGTTAAATCTACTTATTACAACTTGAGAACGAAAGTCGCCTCATAAAAACCAAATGTTCTTTAAACTAAATTTTGAAATTCTTATTAAGACTTCTCTACCCTAATAATTTATTTCTTCAAGGGACAATCCTCACTCCCCAGACCTGCAACTTAACTTACTGCTAGTCATTGCCCAGATAGGTAACAACATCATCGCAGGGTCGTTAAGACCAAAAGTACACGTCAGCAAACGTCGCATACCAAATAAATAATAACACAAGAGAAAGATTTAATTAATTAACTGACAATTCACAGAACCTTACGCTTCGATCATGCTTATTAAGAATAACTATTTTCATGTAAAGGTTAGTCAGCCATACTGCTGTACTATCCGACCATACTGCCGGTACACTCCAAACTCCATAAGTGAGACAATACATTAGGGGGAGCTAACCCCTAAGCAAGTCTCTACCATAGACACTCGCCTTACTTCGGTGCCTATGGTTAAGTATGCATACCCCCGCGGTGGCTCATAATGCCCTCATAAACCGCGAGTAATTCATTTCCACCAATTGACGTCATACTACGTCCACTTTAAAGTTAGTGAGGTCATACTACCTCTGCTTATCAAACAATGTATAAAAAAATTATTGATTCGAAAGATAACATTATCCATACTATATATCCATGCTTTACTTTTGTATACCATTATTATATGATACATCGGACTAATGCGAACCACACTGCGTGTACATACCTTAAGCAAAATAACCAACTCGCAAGCGTCTTAATCAATTCCCAGTCACGAATCGACTTCCTACAAGGTTCAATCGTATTCGGGAAATAAGCACACATACACATTTTCCTCAAATCATCTATAATACACATATACAATCACATCCATACCTAGAATACTACACACAACATGAACATCCATCACATACTATAACATGGTAAATACACAAAACAGGACAGCCTATACAATCTGTCCAGAAACTCAACTTAAAACTGTCAAATTAAAAATCCGATTTCACCGTTGCGTCCGGAAGGCGTCAAAACCCCCGGGTACCAATTTTCATAATTTATAACATATTATAAGTATTTTTAACTTAATTTCAAAGCCAAAAATGCTCCAAAAACACATTTTTTTCACCATTTTCAAAACCTACGGGATTTCATTTTTTTATCACAAAAATATAAATTTCAATCCTTTATTTCCTATTAAATCTAAACAATAAAATTTATATAATTTTCATGATCACATACAAAAATAAATTTTAATTAATTATATATTTTTTTCCTCAAAAATAATTCTTTTTGCACAAATGTACACACACAAACACATCACATATATACATGTATATTTCTCTACCAACATTATAAATTTCTGCTTTTAATCAATAAAAAAAATAAAAATAAATTTCCATCACTACATACATTTTTTATATGAGCAACCATTTTTTTTTTATGTATATATATATATATATATATATATATATATATATATATATATATATATATATATATATATATATATATATATATATATATATATATATATATATATATATATATATATATATATATATATTTTTCAATCATTCATCAAACAATTCTTCACACACTTGTAAACATATCCAAAACCCTAAAAACCATACATTAATTTAGATAGAAAAACATCATACTTCCACACATGAATTTTAAATCATGAACAAATCATAAACTATAAAATAACACACATAAAAATCATAGAAATTTAAATTAAAACTTAAAAATAAAAACTAGATTAAGAATTACTCACAATTGCTCAAGAACAAAACACCAAAATTGATGAACCAAAAGGAGGATTAGGCGTGGGAATTTGAGGGTTTAGGGAGTGTTTTTCTTACTTGCAATGGCTTGGAATGAAAAGATGTAATGAAAATTAAGAGATTAGGTAAATAAGGCAATTAAGGAAAATTAAGGCAATACTTATGGAAGGCAATAATTCCTTGATCTTTCAATCTTCCTAAGAAGTTACTAATCCTTCTTAATTCTCCATATGGCCGGCCAAATCCAATCACCTTCCCACTTTAATTTTTTTTTTTTTAAATTAAAGATAGATTAGGAAAAAGGTTTGGACTTAAAATGGTTTTAATTGCCTTAAAAGTTGAAGTCTCATGATTTAATCTACTAACAAAATAAATAATATAAAGAAATATATTTTTCTAAAAAGAATAATAATAATAAAAATAATAATATTACTAGCAAATCATTTAATATATCGGGAAAATATCGGGGTGTTACAGACTACCCCCCTTAAAAACGTTTTGACCCCAAAACCTCAACGTATAAACATAAACACACAACAATCAAACACAAAACACACAACAATCATACACATAAAAAACGACAAAACAAGCACACAACAAAAGAAATAGATCAAAATAAACCTCAAAGCGCACAAAATTCTACCGCTTCCTACCCCCCTTAAAAAGTTACGTCCCCGTAACTTACTAACCCGAGGAAAAAGATGCGGATACTTCTCTCGCATTGAAGCTTCTGTTTCCCAAGTTGCCTCTTGTGACCGATGATTTGACCATAGAACCTTAACCATTGCAACATCTTTTCGCCGAGTACTGCGAACCTTTCTATCTAAAATCTGAACAGGTTGCTCTTCATAGGTGAGGCTTTCATCAAGTTCTAACGGTTCCGGGTCTAAGACATGCGAAGAAGCCGCAACATAACGTTTTAACTGGGAGATATGAAAAACGTCATGAACTTTACCCAGCGCATTAGGTAACGCTAACCGGTAAGCTAACTTCCCAATCCGCTCCACAATATCATAGGGGCCAATGAAACGCGGGCTTAACTTCCCACGAGCACCAAAACGAACCACACCTCTCATCGGAGACACACGGAGTAGGACTTTGTCGCCCACTTCGTACTCATCAGGCCGACGTCGGAGATCGGCGTACGATTTTTGTCTATCCTGGGCTGCCTTCATTTTATCGCGAATTAACTTTACTTTCTCAGTCATTTGCACAAGCATATCAGGTCCTAAGGTGACAGATTCAGTAAAATCATCCCAACATACAGGACTACGGCACTTACGACCATAAAGTGCTTCAAACGGAGCCATTTGAATTGTTGCCTGATAACTGTTATTATAAGAGAATTCCACTAAATCCAAATGTTCATCCCATGAACCTTGCCATTCCATGGCTATTGCTCTCAACATGTCTTCTAGTATCTGATTGACACGTTCAGTCTGACCATCCGTCATAGGATGAAAAGACGTACTATGAAGAAGAGTGGTTCCCAAAGCCTGTTGTAATGACTTCCAAAAATGTGACAAGTATCGAGTATCACGATCGGAGACAATAGTACGAGGTATTCCGTGATATCGAACAATGTATCTAATATAGGCACGAGCAAGTTGTTCCATATCCCACTTACAGTTCATCGGAATAAACCTTGCAGACTTAGTAAGCCTATCCACAATCACCCAAAGAGTATCATTACCAGCCTTAGTTTGTGGCAACCCTAACACGAAATCCATAGATATGTCATCCCACTTCCAGACCGGGACTTCTAGAGGTTGCAGTAACCCAGCTGGTCTTCGATGTTCACTCTTAACCTTTTGACACGTTAAACACTTGGAAACAAAATCAGCAATATTCTTTTTCATACCAGACCACCAAAACATGCATTTTAAATCTTGATACATCTTATCCCCACCAGGATGAACCGAGTATCTAGAATAATGAGCTTCGTTCAATAATTTTTCCTTCAAGGAGTCACACCCATCCGGCACACACCACCGTCCTTTAAAACGAAGACTACCGTCCTCATGAATTGTAAAACCTTCAGCTTTCCCTTCACTGATCTGCTCCCGAAGTTTTATGAACTTTGGGTCTTCCAGTTGCTTAGCCATAATCTCTTCGAAAAAGGTAGGTTGAATAGACAAGGCACTCAACTTGGCTTCCAATTCCCCTTCTTGGATTATCTCCAAGTTTATTTCCCCAAACTCCTTACACAACTCCTCAGAGGTTATTAACGCTGAGACTGAATGCCTCGATTTTCTACTCAAAGCATCAGCGACTACATTCGCACGGCCTTCGTGATAGGAAATCTCCAAATCATAATCACTGATAAGTTCTAACCAACGTCGTTGGCGCAAATTCAACTCGGATTGAGTGAACAAAAATTGCAAGCTTTTATGATCCGTAAAGACCTTGCATTTAACACCATAAAGATAATGTCGCCAGATTTTCAATGCGAAAACCACAGCCGCTAACTCCAAGTCATGTGTTGGATAATTCACCTCATGAGTCCTTAGTTGACGTGAAGCATACGCCACCACCTTTCTATCTTGCATTAAAACACAACCTAATCCATGTTTGGAAGCGTCACTGTAGACAGAGTATTCCAAGGATGGATCAGGTAAGGTCAACACAGGGGCCGTAGTTAACTTTTCCTTCAATAACTGAAATGCCTTCTCACACTCCTCAGTCCATTCGAACTTCTTTTCCTTCTTCATCAATGCTGTCAGTGGACGAGCGATGCGAGAAAAGTCCTTCACAAAACGACGATAGTATCCTGCTAATCCCAAGAAACTCCGGATATCTGTAACATTCCGAGGTGTAGACCAATCTCGAACAGCTGCTACTTTTGCTGGATCAACGGAAATTCCTTCCTTAGAAACAATGTGACCCAGAAAAGCCACTTGCTCTAACCAAAATTCACACTTCGAAAACTTAGCATACAATTGATTCTCTCGCAAAATCTGCAAGACTATCCTTAAATGCTCTCGATGTTCTTCTTGGTTCTTGGAATATACCAAAATATCATCAATGAACACCACCACACACTTATCGAGGTACGCGTTAAAAACCCGATTCATCAACCCCATAAATGCTGCGGGTGCGTTGGTCAACCCAAAAGGCATCACGGTAAATTCGAAATGTCCGTATCTGGTTCTAAAAGCTGATTTACTAATATCCTCCTCCTTGATACGTAACTGATGATACCCTGACCGCAGATCAATCTTGGAAAAGACTTCTGCCCCTTGCAACTGATCAAAAAGATCATCGATCCGTGGTAACGGGTACTTATTCTTAACAGTGACCTTATTAAGTTCTCTGTAATCAATACAGAGACGCATCGTTCCGTCCTTTTTCCTTACAAACAACACTGGGGCTCCCCAAGGCGACACACTAGGTCTTATATAACCCTTCTCTAACAACTCCTCCAATTGAACTTTCAATTCTTCCATCTCCTTTGGGGCCATTCGGTAAGGAGCTTTTGAAATTGGCCCTGTCCCAGGGATTAAATCAATCGAGAAGTCCACGTCCCTTCTTGGCGGCATACCAGGAAGTTCTTCTGGAAAAACATCCCTAAAATCACATACCACTGGAATGTTCTCAAGCTGCAACTCCCGCTCCCCTACTTTACTGATACTACACAGAAACCACGGTTGCCCTTGCTTGATTAACTTCCTGACCTTCATTGATGATACGATTTTTATCCTCGGTCCTTTAGGAAGACTCCTATATTTAACCTTCTCCCCCCTAGGTCCACTTAAGGTCACTGACTGTTCTTCACAATCTATTGTCGCTTTGTATCTACTTAGCCAATCCATCCCAAGTATTACATTTAAATTATCCATTTCTAGAGAAAATAAATTACTTGGAAATTTCACTTTCCCTATCTTAACCGGCACTTCACGAAACAACGTATTACATTGAAAAGTCTCCCCAGAAGGAGTAGAGACTGAAAAAGATGTTTCCTCGGGGTTCTCCAATTCTAAATCCTTAACTCTATACTTTGAAACAAACGAGTACGATGCACCAGAATCAAAAAGTACTTTAACGGATTTTGTATTAATACAGAACGTACCTATGACCACATCCGACGCCTGCGCTGCCTCCCTCGAGTTAACTGCCGAAAGCCTGCCGTCGTTCTGGGTAGAAGTAGCAACACCTCCTTGATTACCACGTTGGCTTAAAAAGAAATTCTCGTTTCTAGCATTTCCCGGTCGTTGCTGAACACCGGAGTTATTTCCCGAAAACCTTGGGTTTGAGGCACTTCCTAAGTTTCGGCCAAAACTTCCACCATTATGATTCCCTCTACCAGCTTCATTACTACTCCGTCCGTTAGTGATTCTTTGTTGTTGGAAACCTCTATGATTTCCCCCTTGCAACTCTTGTTGTCCTATGCGAGTATAACACTCGTACATTCTATGGCCCGGCTTACCACAGTAAGAACAGTCCACTAACGCACCCCGGCAGTCCCTTCCTGGGTGATTCTTTTGACATCTCCTACAGTTGAAGATTCTTTCCTTCCCATTACGATCATACAAAGGCTTCTGCATTCTAGCCTCTAGTCTCGAATTTCCCCCATTCTTGCTGTTTTGACCAGAATGGAAACCTTTCTCCTGAAAGCCTCCAAACGGTTTGTGCTTCTTAAATTGATTTTGGACTTGATTACTCGCATTCGTATCATTCTGAAACACGGGTTCTTTTCTCTTCTCTCCGCTATGGCCCAACTTCTCTTTTTCCTTCCTGATAACATTTCCAATCTGCGCAGCTCTCTTGTATAGCTGGTCTAACGTATCATATCTATCAGTCTCAATGTGTTTTTGGATCTCATATGATAGACCTAACTCAAAACGCTGTATTTTCTTTCCCTCAGTTGGGACATCATCAGGGCAAAACTTCAAGTATTCCATAAATTTCTGATAATATTCATCTACCGTTAGGTTTCCCATTTCGAACCTAGCAAACTCATTTGATTTGTCCTTCCTAACATGAGGCGGATAAAATTGGTCCCTTAACGCCCCCTTAAAACCTTCCCAGCTTAATTCACCGTCGTTTTCGGTTATCAACCTCATCTTACTATGTGTCCACCAATAGTCAGCGACTTCCACTAGGAAAAACGCGGCTTGGTCAACCATGAGCTCAGCAGGACATCTCACCACACTAAAAAGCTTGTCAAATTCTCTCAGCCAGTTTTCCAACATAGAAGGTTCACCTTTTCCACTATAAGTCGAGGGTTTACTCTGGGCTATTCTCTTACTAATTGACGAAGCCTTTTCCTCCAAGGATTTCGGTCTCGAATTCCTTGCACCAGCTAGGGCCTTAACTAGGTTTCGAAGCACGCGATCAGAGTTTCCTCTTGGCACGGACCTTTTCAAAAAGGGTGGCATGATGGCAGGTATACTGCATTAGGTTAAACAAGGTATGTAAATACATTACTACAGCGTTCGTGGTTAAGGAGAAAAACTCATTCTGTTATAGTTCTAAAATAAACAAGGTAGTAGCCCCAAAGGAAAAAGGGTTGAACAATGAGTCTATAATCAAATCTATTTTTTTTTTCCATAAATACAATACTGAATCGATTCTACTTACTAATGTTTAGACTTTAAAAAACAAAATTCAAATTCAAAACAATAATACCATATAATTCCAATCTAAAAGAAATAATTGGGTCTAGATTCCCACATAATCATTGTTCAAATACTACAAAAGTCCGAGATAAACAACCAAATCATTTAACCAACAAAATTGTTCACAATTATTCTACTAAGGGACTAGACATACGAACTCGTACACATGCATAATCAAATAAAATAAAAACAATCAGGCAAATAAAGGCGACGCATCCATACGGTCCCGATCCTCCATGTATTGATCAGGGTCAAAATCAGCATCATCAGAGTCATCGCTAGACGCGCTATCGGAATCAGAAGGGGTTCCTACAGATAAGGAATCACTCATAGTAAGTCGCGCTACGGAATCAGAAAGCTCTACAATTATTGGCTCAGGTGGTTCCTCCTCCCACATCATGATTTCACTCTCTTCCTCACTCATGAGATCCTCTCGCCTCACCGGCCAACCCCCTAGAATAATTACCCCGCTATCATTATCACTCAACATTCCATCTCTATCAGCTAGTTCCCCCTCCTCATCAGCATTATATCCATCCCCTAAGTTATCCTCATCATGCTCTTCTACTACTCCTAAAGAATCCTCCTCCATGAATTCTCCCTGCTCCTCATCAGAATTTCTTTCGAAATCCTCCTCAAGTTCCTCTTCTGGGTCCTCATCGGGGTCCTCCTCCGGGTCCTCTTCTGGATCCTCCTCGGGATCCCTCTCGAAATCCAGCTCATCGAAGATTATAAATGGCACTGAGTTTGGGTTTACTACGGGAACATCCTCCTCATTATTATCTCTCCTTGCCCCACTAGGTTCTGGAACGTCAACTCCGTCCCGACCCTCAGTTTGCACTGCTCTTACCCTTCTGTCAATCTCTAGGTGAAACTGGTCACTCCTCTCTTTCAGTGCAATCATCTCCTCCTCCATTATTCTTTCATACACTAGTTTGGACTTTTTGTAGATCATTTCCATTCGTCGGGTGTAATCCAAATCACTTTCCCCCTCTTTTCTATCCCAAATTCCCAGAGCATCTATTTTTGCCCAAGCTGGGGCATTAACTAAAGCTCTCCAGGGTTCCTCTCGGGTATTAATTCCCTCTTCGGCCGGTCTTTTTCCTTTATCCATGAAAGAAAGTAATAATCGAACTTCCTGACTCACAAAGAAAGAAAACAAGACAATTAATTTCTGAGATAAGACAAAGATAGATAATTCAGAGCATCAGAGATATAAACACAAAAATCCTATCATGCACACATCAAAGTTATCCATGACATCATACTTAAAGACACCAAGCACAACACATCATATCCCCTTAATGTCTACCCCTTTTTACTCTCGTCAAATTTTTTTTTTTTTCTACGTTAGTCTATCAGTACAGATAAATAACACTAAATAAAACTCCCGCTCTGATACCAGTTGTAACATCTCGGAATAACTCGGGTCGTACGAAAAGAGAAAATGACCTTTTAAAAACGAGACAACTATAATCCGAGTCAAACCGGAATGTTAGAAAACAGTTTAAAACGGTTTTGAAGTTAAGGAAAACGTGCGGATCGAGTTCTATTAGCGTTATTAAGAACTACTAGATAATAAGAAATTCTTAGCAGCGGATAAGAACGAAAAGTTAAATCTACTTATTACAACTTGAGAACGAAAGTCGCCTCATAAAAACCAAATGTTCTTTAAACTAAATTTTGAAATTCTTATTAAGACTTCTCTACCCTAATAATTTATTTCTTCAAGGGACAATCCTCACTCCCCAGACCTGCAACTTAACTTACTGCTAGTCATTGCCCAGATAGGTAACAACATCATCGCAGGGTCGTTAAGACCAAAAGTACACGTCAGCAAACGTCGCATACCAAATAAATAATAACACAAGAGAAAGATTTAATTAATTAACTGACAATTCACAGAACCTTACGCTTCGATCATGCTTATTAAGAATAACTATTTTCATGTAAAGGTTAGTCAGCCATACTGCTGTACTATCCGGCCATACTGCCAGTACACTCCAAACTCCATAAGTGAGACAATACATTAGGGGGAGCTAACCCCTAAGCAAGTCTCTACCATAAACACTCGCCTTACTTCGGTGCCTATGGTTAAGTATGCATACCCCCGCGGTGGCTCATAATGCCCTCATAAACCGCGAGTAATTCATTTCCACCAATTGACGTCATACTACGTCCACTTTAAAGTTAGTGAGGTCATACTACCTCTGCTTATCAAACAATGTATAAAAAAATTATTGATTCGAAAGATAACATTATCCGTACTATATATCCATGCTTTACTTTTGTATACCATTATTATATGATACATCGGACTAATGCGAACCACACTGCGTGTACATACCTTAAGCAAAATAACCAACTCGCAAGCGTCTTAATCAATTCCCAGTCACGAATCGACTTCCTACAAGGTTCAATCGTATTCGGGAAATAAGCATACATACACATTTTCCTCAAATCATCTATAACACACATATACAATCACATCCATACCTAGAATACTACACACAACATGAACATCCATCACATACTATAACATGGTAAATACACAAAACAGGACAGCCTATACAATCTGTCCAGAAACTCAACTTAAAACTGTCAAATTAAAAATCCGACTTCACCGTTGCGTCCGGAAGGCGTCAAAACCCCCGGGTACCAATTTTCATAATTTATAACATATTATAAGTATTTTTAACTTAATTTCAAAGCCAAAAATGCTCCAAAAACACATTTTTTTCACCATTTTCAAAACCTACGGGATTTCATTTTTTTATCACAAAAATATAAATTTCAATGCTTTATTTCCTATTAAATCTAAACAATAAAATTTACATAATTTTCATGATCACATACAAAAATAAATTTTAATTAATTATATATTTTTTTCCTCAAAAATAATTCTTTTTGCACAAATGTACACACACAAACACATCACATATATACATGTATATTTCTCTACCAACATTATAAATTTCTTCTTTTAATCAATAAAAAAAATAAAAATAAATTTCCATCACCACATACATTTTTTATATGAGCAACCATTTTTTTTTTTATGTATATATATATATATATATATATATATATATATATATATATATATATATATATATATATATATATATATATATATATATATATATATATATATATATATATTTTTTTTTCAATCATTCATCAAACAATTCTTCACACACATGTAAACATATCCAAAACCCTAAAAACCATACATTAATTTAGATAGAAAAACATCATACTTCCACACATGAATTTTAAATCATGAACAAATCATAAACTATAAAATAACACACATAAAAATCATAGAAATTTAAATTAAAACTTAAAAATAAAAACTAGATTAAGAATTACTCACAATTGCTCAAGAACAAAACACCAAAATTGATGAACCAAAAGGAGGATTAGGCGTGGGAATTTGAGGGTTTAGGGAGTGTTTTTCTTACTTGCAATGGCTTGGAATGAAAAGATGTAATGAAAATTAAGAGATTAGGTAAATAAGGCAATTAAGGAAAATTAAGGCAATACTTATGGAAGGCAATAATTTCTTGATCTTTCAATCTTCCTAAGAAGTTACTAATCCTTCTTAATTCTCCATATGGCCGGCCAAATCCAATCACCTTCCCACTTTAATTTTTTTTTTTTAAATTAAAGATAGATTAGGAAAAAGGTTTGGACTTAAAATGGTTTTAATTGCCTTAAAAGTTGAAGTCTCATGATTTAATCTACTAACAAAATAAATAATATAAAGAAATATATTTTTCTAAAAAGAATAATAATAATAAAAATAATAATATTACTAGCAAATCATTTAATATATCGGGAAAATATCGGGGTGTTACAAATTGCATAAACACATCACTGGGGTTTAAAAAAATTTCAAGAAAACAGACTTCCAAAAAAAAAATAAGACGAAATCAAAAAGGTTCAGAACAAATCCAACATCAAACATCACAAAATCAAAAAAATCCAACAGCAAACATCACCAGCACTTATCATGAGTGTACAATTAAAAGTAAATTCAAGAAAACCTTACATAATTCACGTGCGTTTTTTAGGTTTGTTTTTACCCCTTGAAGCAATAACTTCCTCAGGAGTGTCAGGGACAACCAAATTAACTTGGTCTTCATGAATCTTAGATGGAGTTGAAGGATTAACATGAGATGGAGACTCCAAATAATACTCAAGAACACTTTGTGGTAATTCTTCTTCAACATTAGGAGAAGGGTAGAATCACGAAACCTAGATATAGCATCATCCTCCATGGCCTTTTGATATGCCTCAAGATCTTTTTTAGTCCATTTAAGAATTTCATTTGAATAAGAGTGTGACCTCCCATTAATGGAACAAGAACAAAATTCTCCACGGTCACACAAACCGTCATAAAGGTATGATGGTATGGTCGAATCACTCTTAGATTCGACGGTTTTCATGGACAAACAAAAGCTTCAAACAGTAACAATGGAAGTCGAAGAAGAAAGCAAAACAGAGGGCTTGAAAAAATCAAACTCAAACCAAAATTCACAAAACGAACATCAAAATGAAGACCAAATTCCGATCTACATTTTAATGCAGTAAAAATGAGGAATGAACCGGGGATAAAAGCTAAGAAAGCCATGGAAGAAACTCAAAGAAGAGAGAGAAAGCAACGACTTTTTTTGGGAGAGGAAACAGAATATTCAGTAAATTAAATGACACACGCTGCTCCCAAGGGGAGTAAAAGAATCCAAAGGGTTAAAACAGATTTATTTAGGGTCAAAGAGGGTATTTGAGGGGTACAAATGGGAAAAAACTTTCCAAAAATGGAAAGTATTCTAAAGTGGAAAAACTTATGGAACTACCCGTTTTAGTAAGGTGGAAAAACAAAAAGGAACGGAGGGAGTATATAAGATAGTCTAAGACTTGGTGATATCATAATATAGGCTTGCTACGATAATGACTATTGCAAATACGATTGTAAGATCTTTAGCTATCAAACATCACTAAGTATTAAAATCAAATGGAATTTTACATGTGCACAATTTACGTTGATGAAGTGTTAGGTAATTGATTTGTTGATGGAATTTTTATTGACTTTTGATTTTTGATTTTTTAATTGATTAAATGATTTTAAAAATGTTTGATAAATAATTTTTAAATCAAAATAAAAAAACTACTTATTAAAGTTTTTCATTGGTTTTCGGTTTTTAATTTGTTATTTTAACCTAAAAATAATGTTTACCAAACTTTTTTATAACAATCGACTTGAACTACTATTTTCAACTGGTCAACCAGTCAACAAGTTCAACTAACACTTTTAATTAAAGAAACTCATGTTAATTATTAAGTGGTAGTTAACTAAGAACTGGTTTTCAGGCACTGAGTAACGGAATATACAAGAGTGTATGGCATAGAGCAGTCGTCAATACTGATAAGCCTAGATTATCAGTAGCTTCTTTCCTTTGCCCAGCCGATAATGCCTTAATAAGCGCGCCGCCGCCTCTCACTGCTGATGGAACTCCGGCAGTTTATAAGGACTTTACGTATCTGGAGTACTACAAAACTTTCTGGAGTAGGAATTTGGATCAAGACCACTGCTTGGAGCTTTTCTTACGGAACAAAGAATGTAATACTTCTATAACTCCTATGATCGATCATCAATAAGGTAGTTATTTTAATGTTTTTCTAGGGTTCTTTTATGTGTTTATTTCTTGTAATTTTTTATTTTCATTACTATAAGTTGTCGCCGTCTTTTCCTCCCAGGACGTAGAATCTAAAAATTGTAAGGTTATATATGCGTGTGAATGTAGTTTTATGTACGTAGTATGTTTTCTTCAATAAATAAATTTGTTTTATGAATCACAAAAGCCTTTTATTGGTGAATTATATATATGTGACCATTATCAATGTATTCCTTGATTGTGATTAATTAAGAAATCAGTTTAAGTTATAAAAGTGACTAATTCCATGCACACAACAGTTCATGTTTGAGCAAGTGCGATGTAATGAAAAAGAGCAAGAAATTTAAGATAAATTAGATAGGACTTGGTCTTCTAAGAAACATCTTTCGGTCCTAATTTATTACACCAATTTTTAAATGAGACGGTCTCACGGTGAGACCAATTCTATTGGGCTGGCCTAATATAAATTTTTGTCTTAAAATAATCATTTATAACGTTAAAGTAATCACTTATAATTTTAATATAATTAGTTTTTATAGTCTTAGAGTGATTACTTATAACCATAAAACGATTACTTATGATCTTAAATTAATCAATTGAAGAAATGAGCTACTATATGAACCCGTCTCATGGTGAAACGGTCTCATACTAGACGAGCTGAATTCATTAAAGTTTAATGCATACTCTTACTCTACATTTTATTATAGGCTGACCCAAGTAGAGACGGTTTGTCAAAGAGACCGTCTCTCACAAGAATTTATGATTAGATGGAAGACACAAAACCTATTTGAGTGGTTGAGGATTTCTTCAAGCATATTATTTCATTTACTCGAAACCATATACTATTTGTTATTTGGAACGTAATACGATTCGAAATGTGAAAAAGGAACGGAAATGTGGGATGCTATTTAAAGTGACTTCTAAACGATGTGAACGATAATTGTAACTTATAATAAAATATGAGTAGATTAAGGAATAAAACAGAAAATAAAAAATAAGATAAGAGAAAGAAAAAGAAAAGGATGAAAAAAAAAAGAAAAGAAAACAAAAAGAAGCTAAATGAAGGAAGAGTCATGTGATTTTTAAAAATAGATGTCATGTGAACTGGTGAACAAATTTTATACTCCCTCTAACCATTTTAAATGTCCCATTTGTTTGGACACGGTTATTAAGGGTGATGTGGGGTCCATTAAAAAGGTGATAGTTGGGTATTTTTAAGTGATTAGATTAATTGTTAATGATTTCCTCCTTTTTCTTAATAAAGTAGATAGAATTGAATTTTAGAGGAAAAATTGGGTTTCACATTTCCAATAGAATTAATTGACATTAATACATTTCCGAGATTGTTAAAATTAACAAACCATTAAAATACTTAATTTAAATTACAAAAAATTATATCAAATAAATTACAAAAACCATCAAAATCATAAAATAAACTAAGTCTTCAATTCTTCCTTGATTTCTTCAATGTTTTTTTGAACGGCAACTGAAAACGAGCAACCCTCTCACCACATGCGCATGCGGATATTAAATCTTTCGTTGACTTCAGATTTAAAAAGAAAACACGGTATGCATTTAGTGTTCAAAATTATTTAAATAGCTACAAAAAATCTGAAGTTTTTGATTTTGAAAAGAAGCCATCAATGAAACTGGAATCCACATAAACCCAGCAATCATCAACAAACAGAGGAGCCAAGTAACATTGCAGGAAGCACATCAGTAAGATCCAGAGAGTTGAAACCCAATTTTTTAGAATGACGCTAAATTAAAAAAAAAAAATTGCGCCTATACAACACCTCAAAACACCAAGATCATTGCATCTATATAATAAAAGAATTAAATAAAGAAGTCAGGAACTCAAAATAATTTCCACCAACCGACATTGAAGTACAATCATGGTTAAAAAAAAAGAGCTAGATCATTTTAGTAGGAGTCAAATAATGCATGAGCTTTTATTGTCACTAACCAGTAAAGGGAAGCCAGCACACGTGGTCATCAATGAAATTGCCAAGAAGTACGATGTGCATAAGAGGACAGCATGAAAGATATGGAGACAGATTCGGGATCAAAAAAAGAATAATCATGTACCAATAACTGTCAACAACAAGAAGAAAGGCAGCAAAGGAAGGCCATCCATCCCCTTTGATGAAAAAAAGTTCAAGTCAATTGAAAAAGCGAAGAAGACAAGTTTAGCAGCACTGTCAAAGGCCATGGGAGTTAGCCAAACCACAATTTGCAGATGGAAAAGATAAAAATACTTTCGAAAGCACACCAACGCAATCAAACCGTTACTTAACGACAAAAATAAACTCGACAGGTTAATTTTTTGTCTTACTAGTTGCATTTTAGATGAGCAAACAAGCAACTTCCCATTTAATGACATGTCAAATGTAGTGCACATATATGAAAAGTTGTTTTACATTACAAGGACACAACAAACATTTTATCTGACTCCAGATGAAATAGAGCCACATAGAGAAATCCAATCTAAAAGATTTGTGCCCAAGATCATGTTTATATGTGCCGTTGCAAGACCAATCTTTTCTAGTGAAGGTGAGATGATTTTTGATGGAAAGATAGGCATATCTCCTTTTACACATGAAGTGGCAGCACAAAGAAGTTCAAAAAACAGGAAGAGAGGTGAGCCAGAGACCAAACCAATACAATCAATCACTAAAGTACACACAAGAGATATGATTGTGCACAAGATACTACCAGCAATTAGAAGTAAATGGCCACCACATTTAAGCAAAACGATATTTATTCAACAAGACAATGCTAAGCCACACATTTTAGATGATGATGTAATGTTTAGAGAGGTGGCAACACTTGATGGATTTAGCTTCCACTTAGTGCAACAACCTCCTAACTCACTAGATATGAATGTGCTTGACTTAGGGTTTTTTAGGTCAATACAATTGTTACAACATCAATAATCAGCATACAACTATGCACAGTTAGTAAACGTAGTGAGTGCAGTATTTGACAATCCACATCCAAAGGCATTGATGTATGTATGGATCACGCTACAAGCATGTAAAGTTGAGGTTATTAAGAACCTAGGTGGTATAGATTATGACATTCCACACATGAAAAAATCAAAACTTGCAAGGGAAGAGAGACTCCTACATTTTTTGGGGGTACAATAGGAAATTATTACGAGGCAATACGTTATCTGGACACAAAGGTGGATAAAACTACATTTGAGGTCATTTTATTTTACTTGGGGATCAAAGACGAACCATTTTTCCATCAACATCATTTACCAACAGCTTTCACATAAACAACAGCAACACCACACACAACAACAACCACAGAGCCAACAACACCACAAACAATATTATCAGCAGAAGCAAGAGATGCAACAGATATTCCAGCAACAAATGAAGCAACAACACCAACAAAAGAAACAACAGCACCAACACCAAATCCATCTACATCAACAGAATCAGCACCAACATAAACACCAGTAACATGTAAATAGGACACACATGAGTATACTTTTGGGTTACCTTTTGTACTCACTTTTGGGTTACATTGTTAGGTAAATGTTTAGGTCTAAACACGATGAAGAAATTTAAATCATGAAGTTGTTTAACCGTAAACATTTAGAAGGAAATGTCAGATTCAACAATTTATTGATGGCTTCAAAAACAAAATGAAAACAATTTCATCTCAGAGAACAAATTGCACTCATCACAGATAACCCAAATCCCATGCTAATTGCCTCCTACATCTGGTAAGAACATAGCCTCCTAAAAATAATGTTTGGTGGCTTATGAACTGAAAACCCTATATTGGTGGCAAAATAAGTGGATTTAGGGATTTTGTAGCTATAATCAACTGTTTACCCTAAAAAAAATCATAGGGCAACGAAAACAGAACACGAACATAGACATGCATACCATACAAACCACATAAACAAAATCATCATTAGTCATAGAGGAAAGATGTATCCATACGAGAAAATGGGCCTCGAACATCAAAATCAGACACCAAATCATCATCATCCAATGATTCTTCATCTGAGGAGGGGAACAAGTTCTCAATGTGTAGATCTTGAAGATACAGTAGTAAATCAAACATACCCTGCATTTCTTCATCTTTAGAAGTTATACTTCTTCCCCAGTTAGGATCTGTTTCAACAGAAGTCGTAAGAGATGGAGGTAGGCGATTATAGAAATCGAACCATGGGTTAGGAGGTCCAATCGTAGGATCACTTTCAAACGAAGACAACCAAGAAAGACAAGACCTTGGTGACGCCATGTTCGAAAAACCCTAAAAAGTAAAGTTCAAACCCAGATCTTAAAAACCCCTAAAATTATTAGGGTTTCAAACGAAGACGAAGATGGTGGAAAAAAAATGCAGATGAAGATGATAAAAGTTAAACAGTTTGAATGGGGATGAAGAGGAAGATCATTGAAGAAGATGAAGAAAAAATCAAACGTTGAAGATGAAGATGAGAGAGTGAGAGACAGGGTTTCAGTTATAGGTATTAAAACGGGAGGGAATGATTAAGATTAATAGTGTTGGGTTATTTAGTTAATTAGTTTGGGTAAGTAGGGTATATGGGGGTATATTCGTAATTACGTGTGTGAACTAAGGGTATTTAGGTAAAAAAAATATTGAAAAAAATAGAAATGTGACAATTGATATGATTTTTCCAAATAAGGAAATGTGACAACTAAATTGGTTCGAAGGGAGTATTAAATATAGAAAAAAAAAAAGTAATGGGCCAAGCCCACTTTATATCCTACTAATCTTAGCAATGGGCCAAGCCCACTTTATATCCTACTAATATTAGACAAAATAGTCCTTGGCACAATTTTATTTTTTGAAACTTTTTTAATACTTTTATATCAAATTTAAGACTTAACAGATCAAATTTAAGATTTAAAAAGCCAAATTTAAAATTTAAAAGACTAATTTCAAGACTTAATAATCCAATTTGGGTTTTATTCTTAAATTTGGTATTATAATTTTTTAAAAAAATTCAAATTCCAAGACTAAGACTTAGAAGACCTATTTCAACGTTTTAGATTTGGTATTTTATATCTCATACTTGGATTAAACAATTTATATATTAAAAAAGATTATTGATTGTGCATTTATCGAGGTTAATGCGTGTAGAGATATTAAGCCTTAGAATATTAATAGACATTTTAAGGGTTGAAATAGTTAATTAAAAGTAAAATTAAGTCTTAGCAGAAAGAATGATAAGGTTTGGAGTAGGAGTTTTTAACCTTGAAATAGTATTTTAAGCTTTAAAATGAGTACTTTAAGGCTTTTTATTTTAAGGCTTTAACTTGGTTGTAATTTTTTTTTTAAAAAAAGTGATGGGCTGGGTTGGTCACATGTATATGGCAATCTTATAGGAGATCCACTGATCTTAGAAGGTAAAAACGTACACTAGATCTGGCGAAAGACGCCTCATCGTGAGTCTATTTTAACCCAGTTGACTCAATTTTAATTCTTTACAATACAATCCTAATTGATCAATTTAAGGTTATAGACTATAGTTGATACCTTTAAGGTCAAAATTGATGTTTTTAAAAAGTTATAACTGATCATTTATAATTTATTACTTGAAGGTTTGGACTAACCACTTTAAGATTATAATTAATCCTTTTAAGATTATAAAAAATCAATTAAGATTATAAGTTATAATTGATCACTATACAGGTGATAACTTATAATTTAGCATTATAAACTTTAAATAGATCATTTTAAGTTTGTAATTGATTATTTTTAAACTTGTTAGTTATCAAGTTAAAGTTACTCGCCTTGATGTTATATTTTATCACTATATATAACTGATCATTTTAAGTTTTGAATTGATCATTATAAAGTAAAAATTGAATCTTATTGATCGCTTTTGGGTAAAAATTATTTTGAGGACACATAAGATGCTAGAAGAATAGAGGAATAACACACTAATACCTCTGTTTAAAAAACAAAGGCGATGCGCAAGTATGCGGAAACTATAGAGGTATAAAACTTCTAAGCCATAAAATGAAATTGTGGGAAAGAGTTATAGAGGGGAGAATGAGGCAGGAAACGGTGATTAGAGAGAATCAATTCGGTTTTATGCCAGGAAGGTCAACCATTGAGGCAATTCATGTTTTGAGGAGACTGATGGAGAAATATAGGGAGGGAAAAAAAATCTGCATATGTTGTTCATTGACTTGGAGAAAGCGTATGATAGCATACCACGACGTGTCATCTGAGATAACCTCAAGGCTAGAGGTATTTCTTCAGTATACATTGAGGCTATACGAGATATTTATGATAGAGTTTCGACTAACATTCAAACACCGGTGAGGATAACAGAGCCTTTTCCGGTTAAAGTTGGACTACATCAAGGATCGGTTCTAAGACCTTTCATTTTTACTGTCATTATGGAAGAGATTTCTAAATCTATTTGGGAGACAGTACCGTGGTGCATGATGTTCACTGACGATATAATGCTGGTAGCAGAAACTAGAGAGGAGGTTAATAATAAATTGGATGAGTGGAGGGAAGCTTTAGAAGGTAAAGGGTTACGCATTAGTCGTACGAAGACCGAGTATTTGCGCTGTGACTTTAGTGGGACATCATTCGAAGGGATGGGGAGATTGACAGAGATGTAAATCATCGTATACATACGGGTTGGCTCAAGTAGCGGGCAGCCATCGCAATGCTATGTGATTGGAAATTCCCAAGCAAGTGAAAAAAAAATTCTACCGGGTGGCAATCAAACCTGCTCTGCTATATGGGACCAAATGTTGGCCTGTAAAAAAGATTTTTGAACATAAGATGGAAGTTACAGAAATGCGAATGTTGTGGTGAATGTGTGGACACACAATGATGGATCAAATTAGAAATCAAGAGTTTACGGACAAACTAGGGGTAGCCCCTATTTCTGGAATAATGCATGAAAATAGATTGAGGTAGCTTGAACATGTGCAGAGAAAGACTTTCGATGCCCCTATTAGGAGGGTGGAAAGTATTATAGTAGAAGGCAAGAGGAGTCGAGGAAGACCCAGGAGAACATGGGATGAGCAAATAAAAGTTGACTTGTATGAGTTAAACATCTCTGCGAGCCTAACTAGAGATATAGATAGTTGGAGGCACTATATCCATATTTTAGATTACTGATGTCCTCTTAGATTACCTTTTAGCCCTATTGCTTCCCTCGTTTCCTTTTTATTAGTTTTTTTGTTTTCTTTTATTTTGTAGTTGGTTCCACTTATTTTTTTTATTTATAGGCATTTAATTTATCTTTCCTGTGTAGTTACGTCTCTTTATCTTTTTCGAGTTGGGGGACTCTTATGGCCGCGCTCTCCTTTATGAGTATGAGTTGCCGCCGTCCTTCCTTCCCCAGACCCCGTCCATAGTTTTTCTATGAGTGAGATACAATGGTAGGATGATGATGATGATGACTTTTAGGTAAAAATTGATTTCTTTTTTATATAAATTGATCTTCTTAAAGTTTATTTTAAGTTGAAACTAATCACTTCAATGTTATATTTAATATCTATAAGATCAAAATTAATTTGTTTTAAAATTATGAGTTTGGGCTAACCTATTAATATTTCGTACCCATCTCATATTAAAGCCGTTTACAACTTTTTATGTTTTAGTTTAGTCCATTAATAATTTAAAGAAGGAACTATAAATATTTGCCTATCGAAATAATGGAGTCATTTAACAAAGTAATTTTGCATAATATCATTCCTTGTTTGATCTTCACCTAATTTTGTCATTTGGAAAGAATTAATCAAAATTCCAACTGTTTTAAAATTTTTTACATTAATTAGATTGAGATCAACGATAATAGTTTATTCAATCCATACTTTATATTATTTTATTTGTTACCTGTTTTAGATTAGAATCTTACAATGTAATAAAAAGATTGTAAAATTCCTCATGTCATTCTTATAGTGATAGTAAATTGCCATATGGAATAATTCTTATCAAAGTTAACATCAATCTATTTCTTAATATATGAGTAGTATATTACACTAAGATATGTTCTTTTCAATTTTTTGAAATATTATATTTTTGAATTTAAAAGCTATATAAATTTCCAATTAAAGTTTCTTAGAATATGTATTTGTGTTTTTAATGTTGTAGTATTTGCTGATTAATAAAATTTCATCATTAAAAATATTAATTTCTATAGTATTTCATCAAGAAATAAAAGATATATGATAATCAAAAGTTTTTTTTGAGAATGACAATAATCATTATGACAACGTTAGAAGATTACTCATATTTGCATTAAAAGTATGAAAATTTTAATAAATGAATATATTAACAACCTTATTTTTCTTCATTAAAAGCACTATATATTCTAAAATTATCTATCTATTGGATAAGAAATATTATACTTTTATACTGATAACGTGAAACTACATCTCTATTTAAAATTTACATTTAAATTTTATACTGATAATTTCGTACATTGCACGAGATTCTATGTGTGATCAGATCTCTACTCACTGCACTGCTTTAGCTAGAAAGTAAAGTATTACATTTGATAGGTTAAACATTGATATTTTGGTGCCATTGTTAATTGATTTATTTCTAATTTATTTCTAACCAATTTTTTTTATCTTTAGTTTTTGGTGTTTTTATTGTTTTCGGTTGGTGCTAACTCTTATTCAATTTCACCTAGATATTGGTCAAAGGTTAAAGTCAAAGTCAAAGTCAAAGTTAGCGACTTGGGATTATATTATATTGGCAAATGGTGATTATATTATATTTCCTCCGTCCCAATGAAATTGCACTTATTTCTTTTTGTTTATGCTACTTGTTTGGCACCATTTTTTCTTTTGTTAATGGTCGATGCACCTTTCAATTAATCACATTCACAAACTCATTATTTCTTCATATCTCAACCAATTTTGTTCCATCTATCTGTGTTTTATCTTATTCTCTGATTGTAGATTAGTGTTTCAAATTTCAATGTACAACGTGGTTTAATAGGAATAAAGATAATATCTTTTTGTTGCACATTTAAGATTGTATGGCTGCGCTTAAACACCTTCTTGTTATTGCACGACATATTTAATTTTCATCATTAGTATGTCAAATTAAAGAACAAATATAAATAGGTAAAGACTAAAGTAACCAAAAAGTATTTTAGATGAATAAATGATATAAAAGTGAGATAAAAGTGAGATTCTATAGATTAATAAAACAGAAGAAATTTTTTTATCGGATAGGAAATTTTTTATTTTAATTTCTTTTTTCTTATTACATTGTTGTAAAATCTAATGCCTAGTTGCAAAATACCAATTATATGTAAATGTAAAGAAATTTCATTTTCTAGACTACATATTTATAAACCAGGGTATTATGATTGTGTAGTAATAGAAAATGAGGATGGACAAGGAAGGTTATCAGGAACTTCAACAATACCTTGTAGCATTGTGTGACTGTTCCCATTGTTGGTCGAAGGCTCGGGTCTTCTTGGATACACCAAATCGCAACCATTACAAATTGCTTCAACCGGATTCCATCCCTTAGTGCCTCCTCATCATCAAGTAAAGATAATCTATCAGATTGGTAGTAATCCGATGCCCAATCCGTCAAAATTACTCCTTCCGTCTCTATGAGTTTGCTGCATACGTTTTTTTGACAGCTAGTGATCTCCAACAAGAGAACGCCAAAGCTATTCACATCTACCTTCACTGTGACTGGCTTGTTTCTGAACCATTCAGGGGCCACATACCCTTTAGTCCCTCTGATTGCGGTGTTTGTATGCGTTTGCTTCATGCCCAAAAGTTTCGCTAACCCAAAATCAGAAATACGAGCAGTTTGATGTGCATCGAGAAGTATGTTTTGGGGCTTTATATCGCAATGAATGATCTGGGTGGTGCACTCTTCATGCAAGTATAGCAGCCCACTTGCTATTCCTTGAGAAACTTCAACCCTTTCAAGCCAACTTGGCTTTGAATCCCCGAAAATGTAATCTGCTAAACTACTTTTTCTCATGTATTCGTAAACTAACAACCTTTGGTCGTCTTCCTTGCAAAATCCTACTAGCTGCACGAAATTCTTGTGATGAGTTCGGGCAATTAAATTAACTTCAGTTTTGAATTCTCGATCAGTATCACTTGATATCCGATCCAACTTCTTGACAGCAACACAAATTGGAGTTAATTCTCCATTGATCATGCCTTTGTAAACTACACCAAAAGAACCGCGTCCTAACTCTTCTGTGAATCCGTTTGTTGCCTCTCTTAACTCTTCATAGCTGAAACAATGGACGTTTTGATACTCATTTAGTGCTTTTTTCGGTCCATCATTGTGTACTTTGAGTTGCTTCACATTACAGATGAAGAATATCCCTAAACCGATGGCAATTAAGAGAATGAAATCAACCGATACAGAGCCACCTAACAGACCTTCTATTAGATGATTTACCTCGTTTTTTTGTTGGAGGAAATGAATCAATAGGATTGAACGAATCACTCGAAAGGTTTGAAGTCCCTACCTTTATCCAAGCAGATCCCGGTATTGAATTATGTTTTCTTCCATGACAATGGTGCTTTTTACATCCAACAACCAATACTATCACCATCATTAGTGACTCGAAAATTGACAGCAGCACAATAACAGTCTTTCAAACAAGCATTTCGACAGTCCAATTCATCAGAAGAACTAACCCGTTTGTAGTCATTAAATATGAAATCAGTACTTGGAAAGTGAACTAATTTGTACCCACCATTCATGACTCTCTTAGCAGAACTTTCAAAACTGTCGAGCCTAAAATCAGGTTTACAGTCGCTGTATTTATCATTAGGATCTACGAGAGAGTAATCTGGTGGGCACGTACATGTAGGCCTCGAATCATCACCAATGCTACAAATACTATTAGACCCACAAATCCCACTGCCTACATTAAAGTAATAGAAACTTAACCGAAATAAAATATTATGAATCTGCGCGAAATATTACAAGCTGGTGACGCTGTTTCAGTTGGTCCCAAGTGTTGTGCATTGTATTAGAGGTTGCGGGATCGAACCTCCACATCTACCTTTTTGCTGCTGCACGATATAGATGGCTGGGGCTACCTCACGGCACGTCGAAAGCCGCGGCTGTGATTCACTTTGTTCGTTTTTCGCTTAGACATGGTGTGTTTCACGTAATTATTTTGAAAATGTCATAACTCTTTCGTCACAACTCGGAATTCGACATGTGAACAGTCGATTCGGAGCTCACGAGCCCAATTTTTATAATCCGTCAGAAGGTCTGCCAGATTGTGGATAAATTTATCCTCATGAGCGTTTGAGTATTCTCCAAGATCATGTTTCTTCATTAGATCAATTTCGACGGACACGTATTATTTCCGCATAAAGGAAGATGTTTCGAATCGTTGGGGCTCTCTCCTCACATAGTCCTTCATGCGTGGGGCTAAATGTCATGGTAACATTTATTTAATTTATTTATTTATTTAAATTATTAATGTCATATTACCTTAATACCCTTTGACCTTGCCTTTCGGTCAAGGGGTTTTTTCTAGTAATCCCTATCTTCCTTATTTGGCCCATAAGCTAATAACTTTCCAAACCCTAACTTCCCTCTGATAACTGCCCTTTACTCCTCACCATCATGGTTCCCCTTCTTTAGTGCTGATAACCGCCTACCACTATGCAAGATAACCAACCTTCTCCCAGAAGTAACTTCCTCTCCATCATTATAGATAGAGGCAGTCAGCATCAAGGGAAGGATCATCGGATAATAGCCCTTCAAAAATCCTCACGACCCACTTCATTAGCCTTCCAAAAATACAAGCAACTTCAGCTCCTACACTCATATTCCTACATTCCCCATCTTATCATTTATTCATTGATTTCTGATTTCCGTTCTAACTTGAGCATCGGAGGGGTTTTCTGGGAGATCAACCCCCGGACAAGGCTAACGTGTTGTGTTGCAGGAATTCAAGTCACTTCCTTCCGCGAATTGCCATTCCTCACAACGCTCCCACTTCCAGTATTTCAAGTGTCTTGCACTTCCTCGTTTCATCACCGAAACAAGCTCAATTAGTCATAAAAGACAAATCACGAGGTAAGGAATATAAAGGGTTTAAGAATTAAAATACAAGACCATTACCCTAAATATTAAATATTCTATGGAAAAATAATTAGCACTCTATCTCTACCACTTCTGGTTGTAAGGATATGTAGCATTGAAATACATCTCAAACAATCTAAAGTATCAGACTGTGAGCAATAAAACTGCAAGCGCACGGGTGTTATAGTATGATTATGGGTCGAATAATGAGGAGACTTTGTTTCTAGAGTAATTTAGTTAATCAATCGCTATCAAACAACCAATAGTTAAGAGTTTGAACTGAACGTTTGCAATAATATGAAAATGATTAAAATTCAATATAATAAAAGACTAAGGCTTCGGAAATTCCCACAACTACACATGAATTCATGATGGACGTACAATTAAAAGATAATTTAGATTGATAAACAATTGATTTACTATCAACGCCAGATTGATTACAACAGCAACTCCCAAATCTTGATTAATAATTAACAAGGTTTTAATTTAATTCATTAAGACAAAATTGAATCTCAATTGCAGCTCATGCATCTTGCTATCAGATCAACAAAGAATTTAACTTAATGGGTCAATTAACCAATTAATCTAATCAATCTAATAAACAAAAAAAACAATACTTTTATCCATCAATTCAATCATGTTTTGTAGGGTTTATCCCTCTACCTTAGTAAGAAAACTACTCACTAATGGAATGCATAGAGACAAGTAAAATAAACAAATAAACAAAAGTAACAACAATAAACATAATTAAAAAATTAGGAAAAAAATAATACCTTAACAATGGAAGACGAACAAAAACAAAACCATAGACTTGCAAAATGAGTAATTGAAATGAAGAAAACAAGGTTTAATAATTGTTGAAGACTAAAATTACATAATAATTAAATCACTAATTAAGGTTCGCTTTGATTGAATGTAAATATTTAAGGGATAAACAAAGTAGTGAAAAAACAATGTAAATATTTAAGGTAAATAAAAGTCAAAGTAGGAAAACAAAGTTAATTAGATAATGATAAAGAAATTTGATTGTTAGAGAGGTGGAAGAATTGGTTAGAATGTAGTGAAAATGGATAAAACAACAATTAGTTCCCTCATATAGAGGAATAAATTTACCTTAGGGAGGATGGGGGAATACTTTCCTCCAAATGAGGGAAATCATACTTCCTTTTTATTCGTCTTTTTTAGTTTACTTTCATTCTACATCTTTCATCATCATCATCATCATCATCATCATCATCATTATACCCAGTGTATCCCGTTCATAGAAAACTATGGCCAGGGTATGGGGAGGGAGGGACGGCGGCAACTCATACCTATAAAGGAGAGCACGGCCAAAGAGTCTCCCGACTCGAGAAAGAATAAGATAAGATTCTACAATTGATGGGATCGAGTGCAGCTGAAGATAACTCCACAAGTCTGCATCTTATCACACACAAGCGTGACCCTTAGACATAAGATAAATATAAATAGAATGCATATGGATAGAATAAAATAAAATAAAAAACAATTAAAAATGCAAAAGGAAAACAATAATAATAATAGTAATAGGAACGAATAAAAGCCAGAGAACAAGAACACCGACAAGTTAGCGAAGGGAGAATCAGTAGTCTAAAACATGGATAAGGCGCCTCCACCTACCCCTATCCCTGGTCAGGTCCTCAGAGAGGTTTAATTCATGCAAGTCAACTTTTATTTTCTCATCCCAAGTTCTCTTGGGTCTTCCTCGACTCCTCCTACCCTCTACTATGATGCTTTCTATACTCCTCACAGGGGCGTTGAAAGTCTTTCTCTGCACATGTCCAAACCACCTCAATCTATTTTCGCGCATTTTTGCAGAAATAGGGGCAACCCCTAGTTTGTCTCTAAACTCTTGGTTCCTAAATCGATCCATCAATGTGTGCCCGCACATCCAACCCAGCATACGCATTTCTGTAACTTCCATCTTATGTTCAAAAATCTTCTTTACGGGCCAATATTCTGTCCCGTATAGCAAAGTAGGTCTGATTGTCACCCTGTAAAATTTACCTTTTAACTTATTGGGGAACTTCCTATCACATAGCACCGCGGTTGCTGCTCGCCACTTGAGCCAGCCTGCATGTATTCGATGATTGACATCTCCGTCAATCTCCCCATCCCTCTGAATGATTGATCCCAAATACCCGTACTTCGTCGTACTAGTAATCACTTCTTCCATCAGTCTCCTTTAAACATGAATAGTCTCCATGGTTGACCTTCCTGGCCTGAAATCGAATTGGTTATCTCTAATTACCGTCTCTTTTCTGATTCTCCTCTCTATCACTCTTTCCCACAATTTCATTGTGTGGCTAAGAAGTTTAATTCCTCTATAGTTCCCGCATATTTGTGCGTCGTCTTTGTTTTTAAACAGGGGTATTTGTGTGTTGTTCCTCCACTCTTCTGGCATCTTATGTGTCCTCAAGATAACATTAAAAAATTTAGACAGTCAACGAATGCTTTCTTCTCCTAAACCCGTCCACACCTCAATCAGTATGTTATCTGGCCCAACTTCTTTTGTTCTCCCATTGACCCATATTCCCGTGATCTTTGGATGTCAGAAGTTTGACTATCCTCCTCCTTTGGCCTCTAGTCTCGTTGAACAATTAAGAGAAATATTGACGCCATCTTGGCCCCCTAGCCATTCTACCTCTTTTACAAGTATCTTAATTACGTTATTCGCACATTTACTTACCTTTATTTCACTAGTTTAATTTTTATACCCCTTAATTATTTACACTTAATCCAAACGAGCCCATAAGATTAATACGATTAAGAAAAGCATATAAAATAAAACTCAGGTTCTCACTAAACTAAAAATGATATCATATCTAATGAAATTCCTAACTAATGAAAATTGCCCAAGAAATCGTAACACCCCACCCCACCCCCAGCTAAAACTATCTAAATGAAAACTAAATAATTCCGGACTGTTGGCATCGACCGAGTTTTCAGTAATCTCGCCCAAAACTATCAACATCACAGCCCAGGAGCTTTTTTCAATAGTAGTTCGACCGAAGCCAGGAGAGTATAGACCGACGCTTGGTACAAAACATCTAAAAACCTTGAAAACTCGATCAAACGATTATCAAAATCTCTTCATATCGATAAAATATCTTCATGAGCCACAAAATAGTATCCAAACGTATAATGACATATCATTGAAGATCGGTAGATATGATTGAGGATCAAGATGACTTGAAACTTGCTTGAATCAACTCGAATATCAAACATAAAGCACAAAAAGGCTAATAACAGAAAGAAGCCAAGAAATTGCTTAGAGGACTTTTTTTGTGCAACTATTGTGCTCTTTTTCCTGCATACCATTCTAATTTAGCTTCTTATATAGGAGAAGTGATCATGAAAATGTGTAATACTCATCTATTTGAATCAGGGGCGGTTCTAGGTCCATTCAAAATGTTTGACCGCTTAGGCCCCTTAAAAAACAAAGTTCTCATATTCATTAGTCAAGCGTAACTTAACTGGTGATTAGTTTTTCTATGATGTTGTTGGTTAGGAGTTTAAAATCTAACCCTGTACTCTTTGGTCTGCCTCGAATTTGAATGGCAAACTCAAAGGGACAAAATAACTTAAGTCATGTAGCAAGCCAATAAAACAAAAAGCTAAATTGACATTGGGTTAAAAGAAGTCGAAGGACTTAATATTTTATTATGAGATTGTTGGAATCAATCAGGTGAAGTGAATGTTAAATAGAATGGTTCAAGCACTAATTTTTAATTTTAGAAACTTAAATTTGGAAATTTTGCGACAGAATTTGAAAGGTCTTAATAGTGGGGAAATTTTTATATTGATTAGCTCAACGAGTCAACGGAATCTCAACCATCATTATAACCAAAATAAATTTATATCTATTAAATTCAAATATTGAATTTGATTCTACTATTAATAATCATCTATTTGCATTTTAATATTTTTTTATTGAGTAGTTACGATTTTAAATATTATCGTTACATTATGTTTGTAAAATACTCCCTCCAATTTTTTATCTCGTTTACTTTTTACACAATTTTTAAAGGAAATTTCGAGTCTTAATATCTCTTAATACGCATAATAAAAAATTATAAAAAAATTCACAATAAAAAAGTATATACATTAAGACAAATCTAACGAGATCTCAAATGAATATATTTTATTATTCTAAATATGTCTAAAAAACATTAATCAAATTTCTCTTTCCTTAAGGTAGAATATAACAAACGAGAAGAATATTAGAGAATGGAAGGAGTAAAGGTTTTTGCTATCGTTCACCATTCAATCTTATTTTGGATATTGTGACTAATGTATAAGATGTAATATGGTGCAGTGAGTTTTTGTTTGAATCGTCTAATCATATACTCCCTCCGTCCCTATGAGAATACACCTAAATATTTTGGGTGAAATTTAGAGGAAATAATTGGGTTGGAGAATAAAACATGTTACAAATGATAGCAAAAGGAAAGGAAAGATTATCTTTATTGATTGACAAAGAATGAGCAAAACAGGAAGAAGAGTACATGGCTCCTTATATAGAACAAGGAGGAGAAAAAGACAGAAAATACTAACATTCTGTTATAACCAATTTCTTGTTATAACAAACTTCTAACTAACTAACAATATGTCTATCTTAGTAATTCCTTAATAACTAATTCAGCTATGTAACACATATCTTTATTAGATGCTGAACTAATATCTCTTGCACACGTAGCTTGATTGGCATATTGGTGGTCATCATCTTCTACTTACTTTGCTTTAGCTGCTGCCTTTTAGTATAATATTGATGTTGATATTCCTCCATATGTTTAGCATCATTATATTCAATATCCCCCCCGCAAACGAGGAGTAGGTTGCCTAGCAACTCCTAGTTTGGATAATAATATGTTGAACTGATAAGAAGGTAAAGTCTTGGTAAGGATGTTTGCTAACTGTTGTGAAGTAGGAAGATGACAAAGTTTGAGCAAGCCTTCTAGAACTTTATCCCGAGTATAGTGACAATCAATTTCTATATGTTTTGTGCGATCATGAAAAACAGGATTTTTCGCGATATGGATTCCGGATTGATTGTCACAAAACAAAGTTATTGGACTTAGATCATGTACATCGAGCTCTTGTAACAATCTAATAACCCAGGTAACCTCTGAAGCTGCATTTGACATAGCTCGATATTCAGCTTCAGAACTAGATTTGGAAACAGTATGTTGTTTCTTTGACTTCTAACTTATGGGTGTCATGCCAAGTAATAGCAAATATCCTAAAACAGACCTCCTAGTATATAGGCAATCTCCCTAGTCTAAATCACTATATGCTCTAAGAGTGAGTTTGTTTGATCCTTGAATAACAAACCCTTGACCACATGTGTAATGCACATAGTTTAAAGTATGCATTAGAGCCTTCCAATGAGAATCTCTTGGGGATTGCATAAATTGACTCAAATTTTGGACTGTATAAGACAAGTCTGATCTCGTATGAGTCATAAAATTTAATTTTCCAATAAGACTCTTATAAATGTGAGGATCTTTACGTAAAGTGCCTTCATGAGCAGAAAGTTTTATATTTAAAGGGAGAGGACTGACTGCCTTCTTGAAGGTAGTAACACCTGAAACTTGAAGAAGATCTTTAGTGAATTTTCTTTGAGTTAAAACTATACCTTCAGGCATATAGCTAACTTCTAATCCTAGAAAATAATGAAGTCTCCCCAAGTCTTTAATAGTGAAGGTTTTGTGGAGATGTCTTTTCAGAGTCTCAATTTCTTCAGTACTATTACCAGTAATTAGCACATCATCAACATATACTGCAATAATAGTGAAGGTATTTTTGTATGATTTTGTAAACAAAGAATAATCATTCTTTGACTGATCATACCCTAAATTTCTTAACTCTGTTAATAGCTTGGCATGCCATTGTTTTGATGTCTGCTTAAGACCATATAATGATTTTCTTAACAAACAAACTTTGTTCTTTGGATTTTGGATGCCTTCTGGCATAGTCATGTATACTTCCTCATGTAAGTCTTCATGAAGGAAAGCATTGTTCACATCCAATTGATGCACAATCCACTTATTGCTAGCTGCAATAGCTAATAAACATCTAACTGTGGTCATTTTGACCACAGGGGAAAAGGTTTCTTCAAAGTCAATGTCATATTTTTGGTTATATCCCTTTGCTACTAATCTGGCCTTGAATCTCTCAAGTGTTCCATCAGCTTTTAATTTGACTTTGTACACCCATCTACATCCTGTGGCTTTTTTCCTTTAGGAAGAGGGACAACAACCCAGGTGTTGTTCTTTTGTAGGGCTTCTAATTCTTTTTGCATAGCCTCTTCCCACATGTTCTTCTGAGAGTTGTTCATGGTCTACAAGGTTGCACCAATGACTAGCAAGAACATAGTCTTTCAAATGTTTTGGAATTTTGGTAGCTCAAATAAGTCTAGGAGATTTTGTCAGAATATCATTATTTCTACTATCATTAGTAGGCTTAACAGGGTTCAAATGAATATTCTGATCTATAGTTTCATTTTCAGGTAAAGAATTTGATCTACAACGTTGATCTTTGCTTGATACAGGTAAAAAGAAAGGATTCACGCTTTCCTTTGAGCTATACTGATATGGAAAGAATTTCTCATAAAACAAAACATCTTTGGATACAAACATCATTTTTTATTGTAGATCATACAACTTGTAACCTTTTTGGTTTTGAGCATATCCAAGGAATACACATGGATGTGCTCTTGGATCAAGTTTAGATCTATCTCTTTTTAATGTTGAAGCATAGGCTAGGCAACCAAAAGATTTAGGCATGTCATATGATGGTGCCTTAGAATATAGTATTTTAAAATGCATCCTCTTGTTTAAAACAACAAGGGGCATTTTATTGATCAAGTGTGCAACACATTGCACACAATCACCCCAAAAGGACATAGGTACTTTTGATTGAAAGAACAATGCCCTTGTGACCTCTAGAAGGTGTCTATGCTTTATTTCGAAAACCCCATTTTGTTGAGGAGTATCAACACAACTAGTTTGATGTTCAATACCTTTTGCATTGTAAAAGAATAGGGTTTCCCCTTTAGTTAACTCTCTTTCATTGTCTGTTCTCACAATTTTGATTTTCTTATTGAATTGTGTGAGAACAAACTCATAAAATTGTGCAAAGAGGGTTGAAAATTCAGATTTTTGTTTGATCAACATGATCCATGTAAATCTGGAAAAATCATCAACAATTGTAATAAAGCTATTACATTTTTTTTAGTTGGGGTTTTCATTGGTCCCCAAATATCAATATGCAACATTTGAAAAGTTTCACAAGTTTTTATTGAACTTGGAGTAAAGCTACATCTAGTCATTTTTGCTAGAGGACATATAGTGCAAAGTATTTTATTCTTTACATCAATTTTTCTAAACTCAGGAAACAAGTATTGTAAACTAGAAAAAGGGAGGTGTCCAAGTTTAAGATGCCACACTTTAATGTGATTAAGAAGATCATCATTTTTAATATTCTTGGCAGCAGCTTGGCACACAACATCAGTAAGTTGTGTAAAAGTATGCAGACCAGCAGCAGGTTGTGCATTCTTTTTAATAGGGTATGTTTGTTGCACAGGAAGATCTAACTGTACAGACTGCATTGTTTCATCCTTAGGCAAGGTGTAATACAAGCCATTCCTTGCCTTACCAAGAAGCAAAAGCTTCTTCGTCAAAGACTCTTGTAAAATACAGTGGTCAACAGAAAACCAAATCTTAAAATTAAGATCTTTCACCAATTTATGCACTGACAGTAAGTTGAATTGAAAATTTGGCATAAACAGTACATTTTTTTAACATAAAACCATTCGGTAAAATGACATTCCCTATAATATGTACCTTGGTTTTTCTCCCATCAGGCATAGTGATATAATGTGATTTCCCTTGCAAAGTTTTATAGCTAGTAAAAGAACTTAACTCACAACATATATGATTGGATGCTCCACTATCTATGATCCAACTACTATGAAAATATGCATTAAAACAATAGTTACCTGCAATATGTGCAGTATTGGTAGTGGAAGAATCTTTATCATTCATGGATGGTTTCTTGAGCAAAGCCAGGATTTGGTCATATTGTTACTTGGTGAATCTAGCTTCAACAATGTTGGGTTCTTGATTTGGATTTTCATTCAATGTTGTGTTTGCTTCGCTTGTTGTGGCATCATCCTTTACCCATGTATTTTTTTTTTAATTGGGAGGATACCCATGTATTTTCCAACACCTTTCAATATTATGCCCATGAATCTTGCAATGTTCACAAAAAAATTGATTATTTGTTTTCTTGTTCTTGATGTTCTTGCTCTTGTTTTCAACATACTTTTTTGTTTTTTCAGTTCTACAAGCAATGGTTGTTTCTTGGGTATCCACATAGCTTGTTCTGCTGATTTCTTGATGAGTTTGTTCTTGAGTAAGGATTCTATAAGCTTCACAAACTGTGGGCATTTCACAAACTTCCTTTGTAGTCTTAAACCACAACACACTTTGATTAATCCTTTCATCAACAACATTAAGAAGCCACACTAGGACCACATCATTCACCTTATCCCATGCCCTTTCATGAGCACTACTTGTTGTTGATCTTTTAATCGTACCATCCACAAATCCCATTTTGTTTTTTCCTGATAACCCATTGGAAATCGCCCTCTTCCAGCTTTTAAAACCCACCCCTGAAAATACAGTAGACACAAGGTTAAGCCCTATGTTTGTGGGATGTAGGAAGTATTGGCTGGATGGATTCATTGTGGGATCACTTGGCTTCGAACTTTTATCCTGATTGATTGTCATCCTTGAAGGTTTATGAATCTTGAACAGATTGAATCAAGAATGAAAAAAAAATACAATCAAAAGTGCACGAAAGAAACAGAAGCGCAGATCAGATTAGAACAAAACCATTCTTCTGTTCTTCCTTTAAAACTTCTGATAGATCAAAGAATTCAAGGTCTGATTGGCTCTGATACCATGTTACAAATGGTGGCAAAAGGAAAGGAAAGATTTTCTTTATTGATTGACAAAGAATGAGAAAAACAGGAAGAAGAGTACATGGCTCCTTATATAGAACAAGGAGGATAAAAAGACAGAAAATATTAACATTCTGTTATAACCAATTTCTTGTTATAACAAACTTCTAACTAACTAACAATATGCCTATCTTAGTAATTCCTTAATAACTAATTCAGCTATGTAACACATATCTTTATTAGATGCTAAACTAAGATCTCTTGCACACGTGGCTTGATTGGCATATTGGTGGTCATCATGTTCTGCTTTACTTTGCTTTAGCTACTGCCCCTTAGTATAATATTGATGTTGTTGTTCCTCCATATGTTTAGCATCATTATATTCAATAAAACACAAAACAAGTGGTTAAGATGGAGAGATAATAAATTTGTGATTGAGATTTAAAGAAAGAAAGTGAAACCATTGTCAAAAAGGAAAAAAGTGCAAAATAAATAGGATAAACTAAAATGAAAAAAAAATACAATCATACAAATTGAGAAGGACATTGGGAATAGTAATTTTAGGTGGTGTTTCGACAAGAGGAAGGTGAAGAAAATTGACCTTTTTGGTGGTGTATTTGAACCCCAATCAAAACTAAGGCTGAAAGGTATACGCGTATACCTACCTTATATCCTTGTTGCATTCACTCATATTTTGCATAATACGCCACATAAAATTACAATTTTTTACAAATTTAATTATATATCTACTTTTACCTAAACCATACAATATCATAAAATAAAACTAATATTCTTAATTATGTATCAATAATTTTAACAAAAATATACAAAATTAGGTATGAAGCAGGCACATATAAAGATAGGATAGGGCAAAGTCGGGAAGGTATGCGGCTTGTAAGCTCTCATACCCACCACCTACCCACTAATTATGGTAGTGAATTCACCAATTACTCACCATTTTAGTACTCATACCCGCTTTAATTGACTATTCCAAAATTAACATTAAATAAAAATCAATTTTTATCGTAAGAACTACGAAGAAAAAATGGTTGAGTAACAAATGGAGCGGGAAAGCGATTAGTGTTACCTTATTCACTGATTTTGGACGAATATTAGACAAGTGGCTTTTTTAAAGCTATTCTTGATCGTATTCTTGACAAATGATGATGAATTAGACTTGAATTGTATTCTAGACAAATGTTGACTATTATACCGAGAATTGACTAATTGAGTATGTAAAGATAAAATAAATGTTGACTAACTGAACTTTATTAGACTCCAAGTCTCAATCCGACGGAGACGTATATTTTTTTTTTACCAACTTCAACTAAGACACTAAATTTGATTACTCCATTGGGTTTAGTCGGATTTTGTACTTTATCATGTTTGCGTTAATTCCAGTTGGATTTGAATATGGGTTAGATTTGTATTAATAGAATCGAATCGTAAAATTATACAATTTTATAAATAAATTTAAATATGCTCAAATATTTTGTTCATAGTCGCAATTATTCATTTAAAAAGTTTTAATTGTGATATAATTTCTTTAAACTTTATTTTGAAGGACTGAAATACAAAAATATTCAATAATTAGTTCAAAGTCGATATAAAAAATAATTATGGAAAATTTTTAGACACGTGTGTCTAAAAATGAAATTAATGAAAGATATCGCATAAGAAAAAACAATTAAATTGAGACTAAATTTGCTTTACAATCGTAGGATCATAAAATCATCTTATAATTGTACCACTCAAATTACACAAAAGTTCCATTTAGGATCACAAAGTTCTACCATTATTACGATTCTACCTAGAATCCAGATAGTTTATTTTTTATAGATCGGAGAATAGTAAAATCATACATTTATATAACAATGGACTCAATAAAGAAAACTAAACAATAGTTGTAACATTAAAAAGAAATGTAGTTATTCTATTATGTTTTAAGTGTAACAATTCGAAACTAACCAGCTAATTAAACAAATTAATTTAAATAAATGCGAAAGTTTAACAATTATATCGGGCTATTACGTTGATAAAATAATGGGTAACTAAATGAAAAAAAAGTTCAATTGTCTAATCCCTCCCAAAAACAAAACTTAAAAAAATATTGTGTGCTCGATTAGCATTCTATTTCAAAAATTCCATGATCTTAGTATCATAAGCAACACATGCAACAGTAAAACCTTTGAATCCAGCTCCTTTAGCTAAACCCTCGTATTCTCGCTTAGTCCTTTCCTTCCCACCAGTGTTGTGAGCCAACATGAGGGCATCACATTGGAAGATTGCTCTGGCTCCATAGCTAGTCTCGGGTGCAGTTGGAAGTATGTACTCGCACACTATCACTTTGCCGTCTTCTGGTAAGGATGCGTAGCAATTCTTCAAGAACTTTAGGCATTGCTCGTCAGTCCAACTATGGCATATCCACTGCAATATTCATCCACAGTTACATAATCGCGCATCAAAAAAATATAGTCGGTTTTGAGCTATTTTAAGGTCATTTTGAACGAATTGCGAATTCAAAAGGCGAACTAACGAATTATGTTACTGCTTTAGCTTAACATCAATCTAAGTATTAACGAATTTGAAAACTCACCTTCATGAACATAGCATCTCCTTTTGGTACGCTTACAAACATATCTCCTCCAATGTGCTCGACTCCTAAATATTATATTATATTATATATATATATATATATATATATATATATATATATATATATATATATATATATATATATATATATATATATATATATATTAATATTCATATGTAGTTGATGAGTGTGATGATAGAATATATAATATATCCAGGGACTACAATTACCGGCTTATAGTATGAAAACTAAGTGAACTTACCGGTATATGTGGGTGCGACATCAGTAACATGAGGCAAATCGAAATTGATGCCTTTGATTTTAGGGTGTTTCGATATAATCATGTTAAGAGTAGCACCAGTTCCACCTCCAACATCAACCAAGGTAGAAACACCTTTAAATCCTTTGTAGGTTTTGAGCATTCTTTTCATAATAATGGTAGAGTGGTTTGACATTCCGTTGTTGAAAATGTTATTGAATCTTGGATCTGTTCCAATGTATTCAAATACAGCTTTTCCATAGGCTTTGTTAAAAGGAATACCTCCAACAAGAACTGCATCTTTCAAGTAGTACCTAAAACAAAGACAAGCAATAATATTATCATATTATGAATGGTTTATGCTACATCCACACTATTAGAGTATATAACATATCCTTGAGCGTTAACCATCAGTTTAAGCTTTCAAATTACTTGATTCTTTGATATGGTATTATCCGAGGTCAGCGTGACAAGAGGTTAAAGGTTTATATCTCAACTATCCCTCAATTAAAGTAGAATATTTAACGCCAGGGAGGAGGGTCTGTGCGCATTTGCACTTCTATCTCATAGGACTCTCTTATAAGGGGGCGTATTAGAGTATATAAAATATCCTTGGGCATCAACCTCCTAACCTAAAGAGCTTTCGTGTCAGGGGTTGTGATAGACTTTCAACTATCAGCTTAAGTTTTTGTTTGTATTGTTAAATAGAAATAAGAGAGAAGATTAAATTACCAGCTCTTCATAAGAATCTTATCTTGAATTGTAAGAGAAAGAGCACCTAAACTAACACCATCATCATTCTTGGTTAAGAACTTGCAAACCGGGGCAAGTCCATACAACCTTTGAACCCGACCATCAGGCAGGGTCTGAAGAGAGTAAGACAGTACACAATAGCTAGCCAAAAGTCGAAGCATCCTATCCAACATGCTAGCAGCTTCCGGGTTCTTGGTAGGCAATTGAGCAGCAATCTCTTCAGGAGATAAAGATGCACCTACCCCAGCCTTTTTAATGATCTCAAGAACATCCAATTCAACAACTGCTCTAAGAACCATGGGTGGGATCGACCCGGCTGCAATTGTCATAGCATATGAACACAACTCATCTTCAGGCAATTGGGTTGTGACTGAGCTAACTTCATCCATTTTCAAAAATTCTATGATTTTAATGTCATAAGCTGAACAAGCTATTCTAAACCCTTTAAAACCGGCTTCTTTGGCTAATCTTTCATACTCGGGTTGAGTCCTTTCTTTCCCACCAGCACAGTGTGCTAACATAATAGCATCAAGGATAAATTGTGTCCTGGCTGAATGGGTAGTTTCAGGTGCAACTGGTAGTATGAATTCGCACACAATAACTTTACCATGATCAGGTAAGGCAGCATTGCAAGTCTTTAAGAACTTTAGACAGCACTCGTCAGTCCAACTATGGCATATCCACTGCAAATTTGAAGTTGTATTATTTGAGTATCATTTTAACAAATATTATCTAACCTTTCACCTATCCGTTGTGACTAATTATACCTTTGAATTATTTTTTAATAATTCAACCTTTGCCCTTAATTTACTATTAACATAATCTTTTATTTTATAATAACTCAACATTTGCTCTTAGTTTGCTATCAACATACCTTATTTGTATGCTGACAGCAAACTAAAGGCAAAAGTTGGTTTATTAAAAAGTAATCCAACGTTGGAATTATTCACAGCGAATGAATGAAATATTAAAATTATTAATATATCAATGTTTTCTTAATTTTATTATTTATGAAAAATGGAACTCACCTTCATAAATATAGCATCTCCCTTGGGTACACTTACAAACATATCTCCTCCAACGTGCTCCACTCCTAAATTGCATAAATTCAATGATTAATTAATTCACATAAATTTATTGGAAAATTTTTTTACTTAAATGTGTGAAGTTATTGATATGTTTGGTATCAAGGTCTATGAAAAATAAACTTTTTGTTATTATGTAGGTAAAGTTGTATTAATACAACACTGCTTAAGTGTTAATTTAATTAGGTGAAAACCACTCAATAACATTAATTTAATATTACGGCTTTTTAAACAAAATTAACATGGTATGATTTCAAAATTTTTTTGCTTTATTTTCCGACCATTAATCTACTCCTCAATTTCTGTGCAAAATTCTTTAGTAGCAAAATCTAGGAGACATATGAGTGCATATAGAGTATATAGTAGAACACAACACCACACACACAATACCAAAATCTTAATCCCAAAAGATTGAAATGGACTACACAAACTACTAAAAATAAAGAATTAATACCATCATATTCAGGTGCATCAGCAATAACATGAGGCAAATCAAAATTGATGCCTTTAATTTTAGGATATTTAGAGATAATCATATTAAGAATTGCACCAGTGCCACCTCCAACATCAACCAAAGTTGATAATCCCTCAAATCCTTTGTATGTTTCAAGGATTCTTTTCATAATAATGGTAGAGTGGTTTGACATTGCATTGTTGAAAACTTTGTTGAATCTTGGATCTGTTCCAATATACTCAAATACAGCCTTGCCATGAGCTTTGTTAAATGCAATGCCTCCATCAAGAACAGCATCCTTCAAATAGTACCTAAAAACATAGGCAATTTTACAAAGTATTATCAGAATTTCAGTTAAAGTATATAATATATCTTGGAGTCTTAATCATTGGGTAAAATTTTGATTGAGTTTGGTCATTTGTCATGGTATCAGAGTCGATAGTTCGATAAATTATTAAAATGGTAAGTCTGAAAATAATGGTGTTCCTACCCTAATTAATTACTCCCACATACGAACTTGACGGGGGTTCGCATGTGAGGGGTGTTCACATACGAACTTGACGGGGGTTCGCATGTGAGGGGGTGTTGGGATGGTTTATCCCACATCGATGAATTAAAGAAGATGTGCACACTTTATAAGCCATTGGAGTTATTCCTTTCATTGTCATTTGATTTTGATATCTCGTTGTCTTATAAAGTGTGCACCTAGTGTTTTTCCGATAATATACTGACATTCACAATAAATCAACTTAAACTTAATAATTTCATAAGTTGATGTTAGTTCCATGATATTTTATATACTCTAACAATAGATAAAAGGAACAATAGATAAAAAGAAAGTTCATTGTAATTAGCGAGATACTTATTTGATGACTATGACTATATTCAAATAAAGAAAAGAAATAAGGAAATCAATTACCAACTCTCCATGAAAACTCTATCTTGGTGCATCAAAGCAAGAGCACTAAAACTAACACCATCTTCATTCTTAGTAAAGTACTTACAAACCGGGGCAAGCCCATAAACCCTATCCACCCGACCATCCAAATGAGTCTTAATCTCACAACTAAAAACAGAATAGCTCGCCAGAACCTGGAGCATCCGATCCAACATAGATGCAGCATCCGGGTTCTTGGTGGGTAATCGGGCCGCAATCTCATATGGGGATAAGTAAGCACCTGGTCCTGCTCTTTTGATGATTTCAAACACATCAAGCTCAACTATTCCTCTAAGAACCATGAATGGAACCGACCCACTTGCCATTGCTGCCATGGCGTAAGAACAGGCCTCGTCTTGGGTCATTTGGGCACAGGCCTCGTCTTGGGTCATTTGGGCTGCCATTGGGCTCATCTTGTTGGGTATCTAAAGAAATAAAACCAAGTATAAGAAATGAGCTTGTAGGAACAAAACTATGTAGTATTGGGTTGAAACTGAGAAGAGTTTGGAGAAGATGGAAAGTACCATTAGTAGTAGTAGTATATATATAGTGTATATTAGTCCTTTGTTTACCAAAAGTATTTAGTGAGTAGAAAGTTTGGAGTTTAATTCTTACTAGGCACAGATATCAGTTGGAGGGTTTTTTGACTGCACACGTTCTTTTTACTCTCTCCTCGAGGGAAATATGTATGGTTGGTCCGCATCTTTAAGGAAAAAATCCTCCACTCGAACCCTGTCTTGTGCAAGTACTAGGAGTGTCATTTACCTTTACCTTCTATATTAGTCGTTTGTATTATCACCTTTAACTTGTCATTATTAGCTTTTAATCTATAAATTAAAATATAGTCAAATGGAATTTTGTTTACTTCGTCCTAATGTAAAAATTTATTAATATTTAATTTTTATAAATTTTATTATACATAATTTGAGATATTAAAAATTCTATTTATGAATTAAATTGAAAAAAAATAAATATTACAAGTAATTTAAAATAGAGAAAGTATTAATTTGAATCGTCTAAAACACAAAATTTTGCTAGTAGTTGTGCGCAGTATTTGATTGAATATAGGGTTAATTGGCACATGTGGAAAATAATACACCAATAGCCATGTCGTAATGTTTGTGCTAGACTTTTATATTGTTTGTGGCGTGCCTAATTTTAGTTCTTTAACTATTTGGATTTTGCTAGTTAGATCTCTTTTTGACTAATCATGCAATTATCTCTAATATCCTAGGTCGGATGAGCTAAGTGTCGTTGAGGATGAGGTGATTCGACTTGCTAATTTGATCAGAATTTAATTTGAAATAAGTGAGTTTGAGTTGATATTTTTGACTTAATTAATTAAATTGATCAATCTAAAATAAATTTGTATTAGTCATTTAATTATACAAGTTAATTTTGAGTTAAATCAATAAATATAACATGAACTTAATTCATTTAATGTTATCATATTTTTCATAGTAAATACAAAATAAATATAAATAAAAAAATTTAAAATTGAGGTCTAAATAAATAAGATATAGACAATGTCAAAAATCAATATAGAAATAAAAAACTCTAAACGAATTAAGTGGGTCGAAATTAGGATATGTACAACCCTCATAACTAAATGGGGTCATGTTCGAGACAATTGATTTTTTTTTAATTGATTTTTTTTTATGGGTCGAGTCAATTGGTTTTTAGCTGGTTTACACATAATTGAATAAGAATTAAATTCAACTTGATGTACTTAAGAAGACTAGAATGAGGAACAAAGAGAGAGAGAGAGAGAGAGAGGGGGGGGGGGGGGGGGGCTAGAGGAAGGGCAATCAAAATTGATAAAAAGGAAACTAGTACGTAATACATACTCCAATAGATTTGGCGCCTATTTGGGTTTATTTTTCACAGTTTTTCTCTGAAGTAATACAATAAAAAATTTGTAAAAAGAAATGACGCTAGCTTTCAACTTTGATGAGACTATACAAACAATATCTACACCTATGAGATTATTCTTTAAATACGTCATGTTTTTAAATAACCCATTTCTTATTTGTCGCCACCAATTTCATTTTATCGCCACCCCCCCTTGAATGAAATTACGACTTTACCCCTGAAATTTAAAAAATTACGAAAATGCCACTAAGCTTATAACTTATATAAAAACACTTCAAATCCACTCAATAACACTTTCATCACTTCCATAAAATCAAATTCTTCACATAAAATTAAGCGGAGCTAAAACTTTGGAATCGAAATCGTCAACAAAAATTCGAGGTAAGTTTTTTTTAAATCAATCGAAGGAAAAAAAAAAAAAAAATTTTGGATTCGGCCTAGTCGCATCGCACGTTTTGTGCAACTGGGCCGAAACCAATTTTTTTTTTTTTTTTTTTTTTTTAAAAAATTTTTGAAAGAGTTTATTGTTAGTTAATGTTATTTAGTAAATGTTGTAATAATATGTATTATGATAATGTTGTTGTAAGAAGTAGTTATTGATTTACGTATTCGAAAAAGAAAAAAAAAAAAAAAATTAAAACCGGTCGCACAAAATGTGCGACTGTACAGTCGCACATTTTGTGCGACCGGTTCGTGCGACCGGTTTTAATTTTTTTTTTTTTTTTTTATTGTAATGAATTTGTTTAGTGTAATTAATTTATTAAATTTGAGTTGTTTAAATATTTATGAATATAATAATTGTTTAATTATTTGTAAATGTGAAATATTTTACGTGTTGCTTGTTTTTAATTTATTTGATTTTAAGTAATTTAAAATGTTGTCTTAATTTAAATTATGAAAATTCTAGTAAATGGCTGGAAATCAAGGTAAAGGAAAAGGGTTTTTTAGAGGTTTGTTAAGCGGCAATAGATCTAGGCCTACTTTACTGAGAGGTGATCCCCATGAGAGGGGGGTTACGGGATCTGCAAGGCGAGCAAGGCAAGAACAAGCGGCCATACATAGTCAGGCCCAACGTTCAAGTACCCTAGAGCAAGTGCGTAGTCGCATTGAGCGCCAAAGTAGCCTACATAGTCATACGGTCGGCTCAGGTGACGATGATACTGATTACGACGAGTCTCTTAGTCGGGAAGAGTCTCTTGGTCAGGATGAGTCTGCATGTCATCCTATTGATTGGACGATCGTAAGAGGCCATGCTGTTAAGTTCAAGAGTAGAGGGCAGGGCTCGAGTGGCACTTCTGATCAGGCAGGAGTAAGCCAGGCTGAGGATGCGGCTCCACGGGGGAGGAGGCGATCGCAGTCCGCGGCCACGGACTGGTTAATCACATCAGCCCAGCCCGGGGGCCCTATTGATACTACTTTAATACCCAGCTACGGTGGGCACGTAGCAAAGGCTATATTTGAGGGATCGGAGCGCACCCCTCCGATTTTGGAATGTCGTGCTCGGAAGAAAACGTTGGATTCAATCATTAGACTTCAGGACATGTCTGATGAATTGTACAGAGTGTTACCTGGTACTCCCCTTGGTCGGCTGCCGTATATAATGCACCAGCACATCGACAGTGCTCTCATTACGGCATTTGTGGAAAGGTGGCAGCCTGACACCAACACCTTCCACATGCCGTGGGGGGAGATGACCATAATGTTGCACGACGTGCAACGCATCTTGGGAATTGGCATTGACGGTTCACTTCCCGTGCAACCGTCTGATAATGAATGGCAGCTTGGCCTGGCCGGCCTTTTTGGTATGCCATTGTCGGAGCTGCGTGCGAAGGGGCACTTCACAAGCGGCAGCATTAATGTTGGTGCACTGTTGCAGCTATGCCACCGTTCTCAGTCTATGGATACTCAACGTACCACCTACTACATGGCTATAGTAGGTTCCACGTTGCTCGTGGATAAGACTAGAGTCGGGATGCGTCCTCACCCTGTTGTTACTGTTACCGCTGATGAGGCTGATATTGCTTGGGGTGCAGTGACGCTTGCTCACATGTATCGCCAACTGGGTATGGCGACAAGGACTGGGTGCAAGACTATTGCTGGTTGCCTGACACTGTTGCAGACATGGATTTACGAGTACTTCCCAGCCTTCCGCCCCCATCCGCGTCAAGCTGACATGCCGAACAAGACAAGGGCAGAGATGTGGTCCCCGCCGAAGCCAATCCGCGAGCTGAGCAGACTGATAGACTGTAGGAGCATACTGGATGCCATGACAGAGGCACAGGTTTTGTACATGACTTCAAACTTAATTGTTTAACTTGTCAAGGGCAGAGATGTTATGTTGATTATGTATTATATTCATTGTGAGCAGGTGGAGTGGACTCCGTACTTGACTTATGATAGGTCTTTATTGAACGAGCACCCACGTACCTCGTATATCGGTGGTATCACCTGTTTCGATATCGTGGAGGTCTATTTGCCTGAGAGGACAGTGAGGCAGCTCGGTTTTGCACAGGAGATTCCCCCGGCTCCGCTGAGACCTACCCAAGCTCTGCGACCAGCACAGGGCTCCTACTCAGTTACATTCGCTTCTTCCTGTATGTTTACGGAGATGTGGAGTAGGTTCCCTTACTGTGCCCGCGTAGTGGAGCAGGCACAGCGTCGCGCATCGGTTCCATCAGAGGCTGCCCCGGATTACGTGGACTGGTTTAGAGTGTCTTCCCACTGTTTTCTCATCCCAGGTGAAGGACCTGCTGCTGCGTTTGGTGCTGCTGATAACAGAGTCGAATATGTTAGTATTCCTAATTATGTATTTTATTTTTATGTTTCATAACATGTATTGACTTTGTGCGTGCGCCCTTTTAAACAGCGTATCGAATGAGCTATTACCGCTACCCAAGTAGTACTTGAAGGAAGAGTGTTGACTTTCAACTCTACTGGTAGTCTGGTTACCCAAGTGCAAACAATCATTCGTCCACGCACGCACAAATTTCTCTTTATGAGGAATCCATGTTCCTGCCAAATATTGCACGACTCTCCGGTTCCTAGTCGACCAAGTAGACACAATCCCTTCCCATCTGTTTTCAAAATCGGCGATCGTCATACTGTTAACCAAGGGGTTCCATTTTGTTTGCCTGAATAACTGGCCCTGTTGATTTTTCTTGCCGCCACACAATTTATCGACCATGTTCTCCACGTCATTGCCAATATGCCATACGCATAATAGATGTCGTACATCTGCATTAAACATAAATTTAAAATTAATTCAGAAATATATAATACATAGATCGACGATAATTAATAATTAAAACATGTTTACCTGGAAAGACAGCATGAATAGCTGCAGACAAACCCTCATCCCGATCCGTTACGATTACATCCGGCGTCTGCACTGTCCCGTAAATATCCCTCAACCTCTCCAACACCCAAGAATAAGACACAGCCGCCTCATCTCGCATCAAACATAATGCAACCAAGAAATTATGATTCGTTGGCGTCATTCCAATGATTTCGCAAAGGGGCCACTTTTGCTTATTCGTTTTGTACGTTGTGTCTATCAACACAACATGGGGCCACGAACGTAGCATCTGGATAGAAGTTGGATTCGCAATCAATAATCTAGTCAACTGATCCTCACTATCCAAGTCCCTCCAAACTACATAATTATGCTCCGTGGCCATATACAGACAGTGTTGAAGAGGAGTCCTACCATCCATCTCTTCTCTCCTCATTGACTGTCTCTCATTGTAAATTTGATTCATACTAGCATAAAAACGAGGAAAGTTTCTTCTAATTGAAGACATTATAAATGCTGGTTGCATGCCAGTTGCACTTAGATCTCGTATGTGCTGCCTGATATCCACAGTCATCCTATTTACTCTTATTTGACCATCTATGTACATGAAGAACGGATAGTTATGTATTCCTTTTTCACCAGGAAACACTCTAACCGTCCAAGGTCTTTCCTTTGGGTTACGACTAGTTCCTAAAATCATAAATTTACACCCACAACCCCTACTTTTGGAACCTGGTCGGGGAGCATTGTCTAAGTTATGCAAATCAACACTTCTTTTATCGTAACGGTGACATCTTAAGTACAGACTCACTCTAGAACGCCCTTCTTTTTTTTTATATGAAGCACGTGTAAATTGAAATCCAATTGTTAGTGCTATCTCATTAGCCCAAGTATGTAAATCATCTACAGAATCAAATTCTCTATCGGTAACAAATCTATCAGAATAATCTATATTATCTCCTAAATTTTCAAAGTCCTGCAAATAATAATTATAATAACATTATCATAATATATCAAAATAATAATAACTTAAAAAATAATTATTTCTACAAAATAATTATAATAAAATACCATTATTATAGCACAACAATAGATTAAAATAAAATAATTTAATTAAACAAAATAAATTTTATAATTCGAAGTTAAAAAAAAAAATAAATAGAAGTCGCACAAAACGTTTTGTGCGACTTCTATTTTTTTTTTTTTTTTATTCAAATACAAAAAATAAAAAATAAAAAAAATAAAAAATTATGAAGCAGTCGCACGAACCAGTCGCACAAAACGTGCGACTCCCAGTCGCACGTTTTGTGCGACTGGTTTGTGCGACTACGTTCCTATTTTTTTTTTTTTTTTTTGCAAAAATCGAACCGATTAATTACTTACCGGATCGTTATCATGCACGTCTTGGTATGCCATTGATGTTCGATCTAGAGTTCTAGCTTGTTTAACTTTACGTATTGTTTTTAGAGAGTTTTTAGAGAGAAGGTATCGTGTTTGAATTCGAATATACTACCATAAAGCCTCTGAAAATTCAACATATATATAATTCCGATAATAATGTTATTAAGCGATAACAATGTTATTAAGTGCCATTTACATTTCTTAAACATTTTTTAACTTAAGTGGCATTTTTGTAATTTTTTTTAATCTAGGGGTAATATGGTAATTTTGTTAGAAGGGGGGTGGCGATAAAATGAAAAAGGTGGCGACAAATAATAATTCCCTTTAAATAATTCCTAATACATCCATTTTTTAAGTACGTCATGTTTTCTTTTGTATAAACAATTAAACAATTATGCTTCAATGTTATTTTTGGAATATAATATACTTGATATTTGATTTTGGAATGATTAATATTAGACCAAAACTATTTGATGATCTGAATATTCGATTTGATATCTAATTCGAACTTTAGGATATTTGATTAGAAATTTAAATCCGGATCGGATTCGGTTTGAAAGTTGGATTTGGATATCAAATTTTTAAAATTTCGCATATTATAAGTAAATCGGATATTCGATAATTATAAGGATAAAATTACATTTTTTGAAAAATTATTTTGACTAAATTTAGATGTGGGATATAAGATATTTTGGATATCCAATCCACATGTATCCGAAAATCGGATCGGATATCATATATGGCTGTTTTCGAATATCGAATATTTGATTCGACTGCACGTTTCGGAACAGATATCCAAATATGCTTACCCTGATTAGAGTGTCACATGCTACCAAAATTCCAATCAAAGAAATATTTGATACTTGCTCTGTTTTCTAATGAAGTTCTCACAAGGAATATTCACAAAAACTAAGAAAAATAGAATATTTTAGATATTAGATACTCCCTTTTTTTTGTCCACTTTAAATTTTTCCATTTTATGATAGAGATTAAATTGATTTTTAAAGTATATGTTGAAGACAAAATATATTCATATGGGATCTTGTTGGATTCATCTTGATGTAAAGAATTTTAGTATATAATTTTTACGATTTTTATGATGCGTACTTAGAGATAATAAGGCTCAAAATTTGCTTTAAAATACGTGCAAAAAGTAAAACGGACAAATAAAAAAATGGATGGAATATATTATTTATTTATTGAATAATAAATTTGATAGAGGAAAAGTAGGGATTAAACATTAAAAAAGTACTTCCTCCGTTCCAAATTAGTCGCAACATTAGTAACTATTCACTCAGTATCTTTAATTTGTAATTAATTCTTAATCTATATGTTAAAACATAATCAAGTAGGATTTTGTTTGATCTATCTCGAAGCAAAGATTTTTAATATCAAAATTTTATAATTTTTTATTATATATAATTAAAGATATTAACGATTAAATTGGTGTATTAGACTACGTGAAAAAGAAAATGTTGTAAGTAATTTAGAACGGAGGAAGTATTAAAAGAAACTTAGTGCAAGAAATATGGTGACCACAACTAATAAAAAAATGTCTTTAAAAAGTTAGTAGAAAACATGTGGGGACCCTACAAAATATAAAAATGTTTAATGAAGTTAGTGGAAGATATGTGGGGATTATAAGCATTAATAAAATGTTAAAATGAGGATGAACAAGGTTATTTTGTCTAAAATTTGTGATAAATATAGAGATTCTTTATGGAAACAACAATTAAATCCCACAAAATGACAAATGTTAACTTTTTAAAGAAACAGATGGAGTAATTGACATTGAGGAGAGATATACAAACTCAGATAAAGATTTTCAAAACATATTCAGCTCTCTGATATTTATCTGATTTTATAACTAAATTCGACTTAACCTGATTCCAAAATGAATTAAAAATTATACTATATAAAAATTAATGTGAACACAAGACCAAATGCAATCCGACCCAAAACATTTAACTCAAAATTAACCTAATAACTAGAATAAACACCTACTAACCCATACATAGTCAAGAGATAGCTTTGAGACCGTCATTGCAGATGTAAATGTCCCGGTGCCAAATTTTTGGGAGAATTGTTATTCTAATTAATATAAGGTAAAATTATAACTAACTACTTAATGTATAGGTGTATTTGCAAAAAATTAGCTTATGTATTTCTTTTTTCTGCAAAAAACTATCTAATATATGTGATATATTTCTTTGCAAATAAATAATGGGAAAAGATTAGTTGACCGTTACATTTAAAGTTGTGACCGAAATAAAAAGATAAATTAAAAAGAAATGACACACAAATTTTTTGGCTGGTTAAATCAATTTTTAGTTCTAAAAAAAAGATAAACAAAAAACTTCATCTACTCATTTTTCAATTTTTTTTTACCTTTTTTATATATTTTTTACCCCATTATAACGATATCTCTTAACTATACAAAAGGCAAAGGGATTAACGCTATTCACATCTTACAAATGAATAGTATTTTTGCCACTCATTTGCCTATTCATTTGCCACATCATCGTTATACTTAACACAACATCTCCTATTCATAGAGCTGTTCAAAACAAACCCGACCCGAAAATCCGACCCGGAATCGAAAATTATCCGACCCAAAAAAATATAAGTTTTTTAGGTTTACCGAACCGCAATTACCTGAACCGATACTTCACTCGAACCGTTTGATAACCGAAAAGGGCAAAATTGAACTCGAACTGCAACCGAATTTTATAACCGACATATAAACCTTAACCGATGTTACCCGAACTGAACAGTGATCGACCCGAATCAAATCCGACCCGAATTATGCACGTAACCGAATGTAACTTGACTAAAACCGATTAAGATCGAACTGTTTTTAACCCAAACTGATACAAACCCTATCGATTATTAATCGAACTGTTTTTAACCCGAACAGATACAAACCCGAACCGATTGTAAATCAAACTGTTATAAATCCGAATCAAATTTTCACCTAATTTTAGCAAATTAAGTCCAATTTCAGTTTTCTAATAATACGGAAAAAGGAAGAACACAAGTTCTATACAGAAGAGATTGCATACAGAATATATATATATATATATATATATATATATATATATATATACATATATATATATATATATATATATACATATATATATACATATATATATATACATATATATATATATATACATATATATATATACATATATATATATATATACATATATATATATATACATATATATATATATACATATATATATATATATATATATATATATATATATATATATATATATATATATATATATATATATATATATATATATATATATAAACTAATTTAAATAAATTGATCTGCCTATTAGGGCTGGCAAAAGCTGATCTGACCTATTAACCTAATCTGAAACCGACTCGAAATTAGCGAGTTTCGGTTTAGATTTTTGACCCAATTAATTAAATGGGTCAACTCGACCTGATCTGTTTATTAAATGGGTTAGGTTCAGGTTGAATATTTAAACCCGAAAAAAACCTATTTAACCCATTTATTAAATTTAAGACGGATCAACATTTGCCAAATACTTCGTAAAACTAAGATAATACCAATTACCATGTATTGAGGGATTTGTCAGCTGAAGATGACTTTCAATAAGAAAGGAAGTTGTCCCACATCGGCTATGAAAGATACTAATAAAAGAAAAATCCTTTAAATCACTTCCACAGATCTCATACCAACTTACGCAGTCACGCCGTGAGTACAAAGCGAACTATTCTTTTGCCGTTTACTAAAGAATACCGTGTGCTCGCTGCATTAAGTGGCATACGTTTATTTTTGGAGGAAGCCTTTAATTAAGGTTAAATGGGTCAAATGACCTGAAATATATGAATTTAATGACCTTAAAAAAAACTAGGTTAAATAGGTCATTAGCAAGTTGATCCGATCTGCTACAGATCAGGTTGGGGTTTCAATTTTTGACCCATTAATTAAATGGGTCAGGTTCAGGTTAAGGGTTTATTGACCCATTTATATATGATCCGAACCTGAAAATGACCCAACCCGACCTGTTTGACACCCCTATCTGCTATATCTGATAAAACAATCGGTAATTATTTTTTGTAAGTAAATGAGCATACATCAATTAAAAACCTAACTATTAACTTATTTCGATATTGACCCGATCAATAGTTATCCGTAACCGATAACTACTCGAAAAATAAAGCTCGAACCCGATCTGTACCCGTAAAAACCGAACCAATTAGTAATCGATGACAACCCGAGACCGATTGACACTCGAAACGAACTTCAACCGACACCGAACTGATGCTAACCCGATAGCTTGAATAACCGATCTCTAACCGAACCGTGACTAACCGACTCGACCCGAGTTTAACCCGTTGTAACGCACAGTCGAAAAATAACCGATCCGAAATGCAACCGAACCGAATAACACCCGTCCGAAACCGACCCGATCAACCGAATGAACACCTCTACCTATTCATATGCTTCCTCTTTCTTTATCTAATAATATTCCTTATCAATAATATTTCCAATTTTCAAAAAAATAATTTCGAAATTTTCGATATGAATAAGATGAAGATCCATTCATCTGGTCATCTTATTCCATATTTTTTCCTGATTTAAGGACTAGAATGTGATTGTGTTACGACGAGTGAGTTTATCAATTGTGTATTCAGTGTAGATTAAGAGTTTAGTAGTAAAAGTTGGATTATGGGCTGGTATTTAGCTTATAAATTAGTATTAAGAGTGCAATATGAGTTTGTAATAAAGGATTTAATGTGAGATTGAATTTTTTTTTTAAAGATTTTTGACTTAGTACAACTAAACTAACTATGGCTATAAAATAATGTTTGTAAATAAAATTGGTGAATTCTTGTGAAAACTTTTGTGCATTTTCATAAGTTTCCTATTGATTTATCACTTTTGGGTTTATATTCTTTACATTTATTTTTTACTTTGATGATCATCCTTTCCATCTGGGTTTTCTGTATACTTCATTGAAATTATCATAAAGGACTATTGTATCTTTAGGTACTGAAATGGAATGGTTGTGTGGTGTCACTTCACCTACAACTAGTGATGGCAACTGGTCAGATCTGGACCGGGTCCAGGTGGACTCGGATCCGGATCTGTTTTCAAGAATAGGATTCAGATTCGGACCCGAATCCGCGGGTCCAGTTGCAAGACCCAGATCCGGATCCGTGGATACTGCGGGTTCAGTATTGGATCCGGGTCCAAAACGAGTCTAACTTGTTTTTGCTTTTTTTTTTTTGTATTTTTGAATGGTGTTGAGATTGCAATAAAGTTATATTTATAAATTAATGATAATAAAATGTATATTTTCACAATCGATCACCCAAAAAAAACATTATACAACTTAAAATTGTCTTGAAAATATCCAAGGAACACATTAAAGTTGTTTGTTACATAAATAAACATAGCCGATACATAATCTTTCATTCAAAATAGCTTAATATAATTAACAAAAGTCGATCATTCATGTTCTTAGTCATCTAATCTTCCGAATTTGTCAAAATTCTTCAACACTAACATCATCAAGATCCTACAAACCAAAAAAAACTCATTAATAGATGCAATTTTAAAAAATTTAAATATAAGATTGATGAATTTTTAAAATATGTAATTTGTGATGAATTGCCATTTAACCATGGTGAAAGTAGAGCATACGAGCATTACACTAGAAAAACTTTGCAACCACAATATAGAGCAATCCCTAAGAACACTCTTAAACGACGCACATATAAATTATATGAATCAATGCGCTATGAATTAGTAGAAATGTTTAAATCTTTTAATAGTAGGGTTAGCATAACAACTGATATTTGGTTTGCTCCCCCACATTTAGAACCTTATATATGTGTAACAGCACATTGGATAGATCAAAATTGGATTATTCAAAAAAGAATAATTGCTTTTGAGGCAATGCTCGAAAGATATACGAGTGAAAACATAAAATACAGATTAGTAGAGATATGTAAAGAATGGAACTTATTGGATGAGATATTTTGTTGTTCTACCGATAATGCAACCGCTAACATTAAATGCATCAAACTTTTGTATAACGAGCCTGCATTTAGTTTTATCCTTTGGAGTAGATTATTACACATACGTTGTTGTGCTCATATAGTAAACTTATCTTGCCAGACAGTTATAAAACAATTAAGTGATTTATTAAATCCCATTAGAGACATAATGAAGTGGCTTAGAATTGGACAGATAAAGAGACGATATAAGCAGTTATGTGACAATTATCAACTAAAAAAAGTGTATTGGTCATTAGATACTCCTACACGTTGGGGCTCAACCAACAATTTATTAAGAAAAACGATTTCTTATCGTCCAGTTATAACACAACTTTATAGTGAGTGTACAGATAGTTATATAAGTGATGACACATGGGAACTAGCTATAGTTGTACATAAAATATTAGAAGCGTATGATCACACAACTAAGATTTTTTCATATGTTTACGAACCAAACGTCCACTTAGTAATAAGTGAGTGTATGGAGTACTATTTTTAATCATCTTCTTAATTATTCGCATGATGATACTAACCCATATTTAAAGCCGATTCTGGCAGATATGATGGATAAGTGGAAGACATATTTTACTGATTTTTCTTTTATTTATGGAATTGCGATCATTTTAGACCCATGTTTTAAGACAGAAGTCCTTACTAAAGTAATTGGATTTTACTACCAATCATTAGATCGCCCGCCTAGTGATTACATAATTATGTTGGAACTTGTAAAAAACTTTTAGCAGAACATTATGATTACTATGCTAGTGTATATAACCCAAGTCACGATACATTTAGGCGTGCTTGCGTCTCGGCACGTCCCTTTTATTATAATTTCGTAATAGCTACATAATAAGCCAAGATGATAGTTTTGTAGGATCATCTTTTTCTTCACCCTCCACTTCATATTTAGAATTCGATAATTATCTTAGACATCACTTTGAAATTGACCAAGGTAGCTATAATATTTTAGAATGGTGGAAAGAAAAATATATAAAATTTCCCATATTATCGAGAATTGCAAAGGATATCCTTGCAATTCCTGCTTCTACGATTGCGTCGGAGTCTGCTTTTAGTGCAGGTAGAAGAGTTTTAGACGAAAAGAGATCTCGTCTTGCTCCACATAATATTCAAATATGTGTTTGCAAGAAAGATTGGAATCAAGCGGAGCTTCGAACACAAGGACTAAAGAATGATGATGATCAAAGCGATGATGATGATCCATGGATGATGATGGATACATCTGCATCATCGTCAGGAGGAGAGTCAGCGAAAGCATCTAACCAACCAGATGATGATGACGAAGACGAATAGGATCAATCGGACAACGATCAATCAACATTCAACAACTACAATTAAAAGGTATGACAAAAAACTACGTGGGCTTTGATTCCTTCAGGATACGTAGGCAGCTTAGTATTCCTTTGGGTACTAGGTTCAAGTCCATTTTCTCCCTCTTTTTTTATTAATCATCTTTATCGTTGATTCGTTTCTTATTAATTTATTATTTTCATTCTTTTTAGTAAATATTTTAATAACGATGACAAGCAATGAATTTCGCTAATAATCAAGTAATAATTAAAGGTACGTCCGCATTATTATAGTATTTATATATATATATATATATATTCTTAAATTTCTTTATAAGCACTTTAATATTATTTTTAATATTTTATAATACGAAAAGTAAAATTTTAATATTATATTTACGGTTTTATTAAAACGTTACGTTTTAATTTCGTTTCCTTAAACTAAATTTACTACTTATGATTTTAACGTTACAACTTTGATTTAATTATTTTATATCTAAAAATTAACTATATTTTTCTTATTAGCTTTAAGTAAAGTTTTAACCAAAGTTTTCTAAGTAAACTATCATATTTTCATAATCAAACCTTAATCATAATTTCTCATTAATCTAAAACATTTCACTAGTATATATACTAGAACAAAAATTTGATGAACCAAAATCCTTTCTACATCAATCCATAATGTTCATCACTTACACAAGCTATCACCATTTCCTTACACAAGTCAACCTTCTTCTACACTCCAAACTCTTACACATTCACTTACACACTCCAACTCTTACACATTCATTTACACACTCTAAATCACTTACACAAGTTAACTCATTATAAATACCCCTCCTTAGCCATGAGATCACTTGCACCCCCATCATCAAATCTTTCTACCATTCTTTCTTATATCTTCACTTCATTAACATCTTACTATCTTTATACCCTTTTTATTAGTTGAACAATCAAATGAAGATGGAGCTTGATCTTATCACTTCTTAAGCCAATAATCATCAACTTTTGAAAAGTCAAGTATTATCTTTTGGAGCTTGGATATCATTTTCTTTTGGGTAATTGAAGATCTACTTTTTTGAATCTTGGAGCCTTGAAGACTTTCTCTTTTGGAGCTTATTTCTTTAAGTTCTTATTTTCCTATTATTATTCTCTTACTTGGTTTAGCACCACCTTTGGAGGAAAATGGTACACATTTTCTTAACTCTCTCGTTATGTGATATTTATTTATGGTTACTCGATAATATAAAAGCATGATCAACATGATTTTATTTTAATCATTTAAACTTTACATGGTAATATTAAAGTCATATCCAGTTTAGTGATATTTTTGTCAAAACAATAACACTTTTGGGACACTTGAAAAAAAAGTCATATATATGGAAATTTTTTATAAATATGATAATATAGATATATATGAATTTTACTAGTTAAATAAACCTATGTCTTTAAAATGATTCCATATCATCTTGGTGTTTTGATAATTTTTTTTTATTTTGGACTCAAGTAATTATAAAGAATTATTAATCGGTTTATCGTTAAAATAGTCAACAAATTTGTTAAAATGCTCAGCGTTGTTTTTCTTGAAACTAATTTTATTTAGATTTTGGACCCTTAATAACTTGTCGGATTATGTTTTTTATAGTTATGATGGATCCGTTTTACTATTTTAGTGATTATTTGATAAAATACGTTATTAAGTACTTAGAAATATTACTCTTGACTTTTATGATTATTTATGACATAATAATGACTTAGTTTAGCCTCAGGAATCTTAGTATAGCTACGAAAATTTGTTATTTAATTAAAAATTAATTTATTAGATACTAGTAATTTGTTTCTATTAAAAGGGTAGAATTGTCAAAATTTTAACTAGTGGAAGTTTGACTTATAAGAATGTAAACTATTTCAGTTTAGAGTCTTGTTTGATATTGCATGATATTGATTGTATGACTCTGATAGTAAGGTAACGTCGAACCATGGACCGGCATATAAAATCCCGACGTCCGTGTTAGCCGGCACGTAAAATGCAGTGTCAGACAGGGGGTCCGAGAAAAACCTATCATGTGAAGTCTCGAGCATAACAGTATTGAGAGAAGTGACGACTTCCACCACAATTAGGGTTTAGGACTACGGTCTTCACCTAACCAGATCCTTACATATATTAGTTGTCATTATTGTTGTGATCTTTTGATGTGCTATGATAGTAAAGTTATGAGGCTTAATTGAACTTGATTAAATAAGCATTAAGGTTACCAAGTATTTAGTAGCAGTAATGAACTTCTGCAAGTATTGAGAATGTAACTTAATGGCTTAGTAAAGATCAATAATGAGTAATAACCTTCTATATTGTGCTTGATGATTATTTTGTAAGCATGATTTAACTATCGCATCATAAGCTTGTTGAGAAAATTGTACTCGGCTTTATCGCTGACCGATTTAATCGGCTGTCATCTGTATTATGGATGACAGTATTTTGCAGGAAAATTTAGCTCAGGTTTCAATCCAGGCCGCAACTTTAATTATTCTATCGAGGACTTAGCTGCATTGATTTTACTTGATGACTTTGATGACTATATTGTACTTATGTTTTTTTTATCGTATTTAAGCAAACCTTATTTTATATTTTCTCAATTGTAAGATTTTTTTTTTAACTTATGTTTTGAACGGTTTAAGTTTAAATGGTTTTTAGCAGTTCGGCGTTTTACACTTCTGCATTATTTATCTTAAGTATAATTATTAATGTTAATTACGTATCGAGAGTGCCGCTCCTGCTACAGTCAGGGACAAATAAACAATTTTTTAAAGTGAGATTTTTCGTAAAAGAGATAGTTTCGGCTCCGCTCACTTTAATCCCTTCCCCATTAGCTATTTTAATGATGTTTTTCAGAGGTTAGTCATGAGTCGAAAAATTGTTCGGGTCATATGACATTGTATCTATAGCACCACAATCAAAGATCCAACCCCCTTCAAAATAAGATGAAGTATTAAAGGAAGATGAAAAATTATGGGATGGTGGATATGAGGCACATGGCCCTCCCCCCCCCCATTTAAAGGGTTGAGGCTCCTAATTTTCGCACCCCACTCCTCTTAACCCTATTTTTTTTTGTTCCTGTGCGCCGTTTGAGAGAAGGTCTCCTTCTCTTTCTTTGATACTTGTGATATTCATGTCTGCCCCTTGATTCTTTCCTTCCTCTATGAATGAGTGTTCATCTGTGCTCCACCCTACTGCTGCTCTGCCGGTCCGGTTATGATCAGAAAATCGTGCCGGTTCTTTTGCCCCTTTTTTCTTTGTATCCGGCCACCACTCAGGGTAACCCACGAGTTTAAAGCACTCGTTTTTTGTGTGTCTCGTACCGCCACAGTGGGTACATTTTAGGTGAGATTTATCGTCTTCCCGCCGGTAAGTTCTTCCTTTGACAGCAAATACTCCACCAGTGCCCAATGATTCCAAATCTGATGAGGGCTCCTTCTTCATGATACCATGCCTCATTATTTCTCTCCTTATACTAGCATAGGCCTCCTCCACTGTAGGGAGTGGGTCTAAGAGAAGGAGATCTCTTCTATCCTTGTCAAAAGTCTCACTAATTCTTGCTAGAAATTGGTACAACTGATTTTGTTGGATTAACTGGTTGTAGGTGAGAATGTCGCCTGGATACTTCATAGGATTCGGTTTTCTCCTATCGTTTTCTTTCCACAGCATGAGCAATTTGCTATAATATGTTTTGATCGTGTCTGTTATTGTTGAATCTTGTTGGTTTTGACCGTTAGGTTGAATATTTGCAGGCCATCTCTCCCACTACTGTAGAGCGTCTCAATCCCTTGCCACAATGTTTTGGCAGTTGGGAAATCAAGGTACTGATTCACCAGATCAGGATCTATATTCTCCAAAATCCATGAGATAACAATCGAGTCACTTCTAGTCCACTGGTTGTACGTTGGGTCATTCTTGGATGGTGGGTCGTCGATCTCGTCCATTAATGGCTAAGTGCATCAGCCTGGACCATTTTGTGTAATTCTGATTTGTTAATTTCACTGATATTGAGAGGGTTTGGGTGCTGGTTGTGTTTTCGGTGGGTGGTTTGTTGGGGTTTAACTATTTGAATAGTTGCAACAATTGTCCCATCGTGACCGGTTGGTCTGTTGCTATGATAGTCTTTGATTCATCTTCCATGTCTGGTTTTTTGAGGTAAGTTAATTTGTATGTGATAAAGCTGCAAAAACGATTCAAAATCGTTGCTGCTCTAATACCATGATTAAAGGTTAAACACTGATTTTGGATTATAATATTGTTGTGTTATTTCTTCAATAATGATAATGTGAAAATATATATAGGAGTACCACTTAGGGTTACCTAAAATAACTGATATACAAAATATATACTTGCCCTAATTGTAGATATTCTAAATATATTTATTACCATAATCTAACAATATTAGTATAGTATTAATATTGTATTAGTTGTAGGAGTATGATATTAATCACACAAGTATAGCAATAATACTATAATATTATTTGTATTAGTTTAGGAGTATTATATTAATCATATTAGTGTAGTATCAGATCTATTAACATAATATTATTTGTATTAGTTAAATATTAGTCGTACTAGTATGATATTAGTCGTGTATTAATGTATTAGTATAATATTAGTCATGTGTAATATTATTCGTATTATTATAGCATAAGTCTTACACAAATTTTCAAATTAGATGGTCTCACGGTGAGACCATCTCTATTGGGTTGATCTAATGTACACTTTCAGTCTTAAAATTATCATTTATAACATAAAATTGATCACTTATAATCTTAAAGTGACAAATTATAACCTTAAAGTGATTACTTTTTAGTCTTAAGTTGATTAGTTATAACCTTAAAATAATCACTTACAATCTTAAAGTAATTAATGATAAAAAAGGATGGATTGTATGGGCTAGTCTCATGGTCTCATACAAGACTAGCGGTAAGTCTTATTATTATAGTAATAGCAGTACTATACTAGTAATTACTATACTAATACTTGTTAATACAACTATTACTGATACAAAGGTTTTGATTGTTTATCAACTAAAACGCAAGCTTAATTAGAACATAATTTTATTATTATGTAAAATAGAAAGCCATCTTCTAAGAAGATGATTACAATCATGTGTATACAATATCATAAGGCCACAAACATAAAGGTGGTAAAATTTTATGATATATAATACCTAATTAGCAATCTTTTTCAAAAATTCCATGACCTTAGTATCATAAGCTGAGCATGCAACTCTAAAGCCTTCAAATCCGGCTCCTTTGGCCAAACCCTCAAATTCTTGCTCAGTCCTTTCTTTACCGCCTGGGTTGTGAGCCAACATTATGGCATCGACATGGAACACTGTCCTCGCCGCATGGTTGGTTTCCGGTGCCACTGGGAGTATGTACTCGCACACAATCACTTTGCCGTGGTCGGGCAAGGAAGCGTAGCAATTTTTCAAGAACTTAAGGCAATGCTCGTCACTCCAATCATGGCAAATCCACTACAATATGAATGTCAAACAATCAATTGCAATCTTTCGATTAGTTAATACCGTAATATAACATCACTTCATTATCTCAATTTCATCAAGTAAAGTTTCTAATCGGGCAAGATTGAAATTAATCAGATCGAAATTAATCAGATCAAATATATACATTTGTAATATTGTATATAATAAAGTGAATGTCTTCTATCAAGCCTTCGTAGTGCTAGTACAAAACATTTCAAGCAAAAAATTAAGAATTTTAGTAGTCATTAACAAATTGGAAAGCTCACCTTCATGAACATAGCATCCCCTTTTGGTATGCTAACAAACATGTCTCCTCCAACGTGCTCCACTCCTACATATTACAGATATATTAGTTCTTTACAATTCTAAAAAAGCTTTTACAAAAGAGAAAGTTTATCTTTTAAAAATGCCAATGAACCAAATCAACAAAAAACTTAAGCTTATAATTGAGGCCCCAAAATATATTATATACTCTAACACGCTTTCTTACGCGAAAGTCATTTGGGCTAAAAGTGTGAATTCAGTAGAGACCCTCGTTATACCTCACGCTGAATATACTTTTAATACCATGTCAAGGAATCAACACAACCAAAAGCTTAAGCTTATTGTGGAGGCCCCATGATATTTTATATACTCTAATATGTCTCCTTACACGAGAACCCTTTAGGCTAAAGTGTGAATGTAGCAAAAAACCTTCCTTAAACCTCACACTGAATGTGCTTTTGATACCAAGTCAAGGAAGCAATTCAGCCAAAAAATTAAACCGATAATTGAGACTAAGAGAATTAATAACCAAACTATTGAAAGTACAAGAGTTTATATACCATGAAAAGTTGGTGCATCTTCAATAACATGAGGTAAGTCAAAGTTGATGCCCTTAATTGTAGGTTGTTTAGAGATAATCATGTTAAGAGTAGCACCAATGCCACCTCCAACATCAACCAAAGTTGATAAACCTTCAAAACCTTTGTATGTGTCAAGGATTCTCTTCATTGTAATAGTTGAGTGGTTGGACATTCCATTGTTGAAAATTTTGTTGAATCTAGGATCTGTTCCATGGTAATCAAATGCAGTCATGCCATAGGCTTTGTTAAATGGAATTCCTCCATCAAGAACTGCATCTTTTAAGTGGTACCTTAAAGCGAAGAGAAGAGATAACAATTAGATTATATACATTGTTATATTAAACATATTTTTGTCCCAATTGTGATGAATAAATAGAGGTGTTTATTCGGGTTATCAGTGTTGGGATGATTTATGCCACATCGACAAATTGAATATAGTGTGCACACTTTACAAGTTATTGAGTCCTTCCCATTGTCATATGGTTTTGGGATAATATCTCCTTCACTTATGAAGTGTGTGCACCTCGTGTCTCTCCATTGATGTGCTAGCATTGATAATAAGTCCAGTCTAATTTAACAACCAGGTCAATTTCGGGTAAAATGTCTAGAGTCGATTCAAAGTCGGGTCTTGTATCTATATTGATTTTTATTAATTATTATTTTTATGTAGAGTCTAATGGGATTCGAATACAAGTTTAGGTGAATATCGAATAGCATCGAGTCTGTTTTGAGCACCTCTTATTTACCTCATATTTATTTTTTAACATAATTCCAATGTTGATATTCACTTATTAATATTATATGTAAAATCCCTACTATCAATTATCAACTAATATTTACGAGTACAATGCTAAGCTTTTTTATAAAGGTGGCCGGTGGATTAAGAAAGTGTCCCTAATCTTGGTAAACTAATGTTATGTGTGAACAAGCAAATTAAAGATTAGTTGCTAGTGGCCTCTATTCACCTAATATGCTCTCTCATTATACTCCTTGAAACATCATTGATCTCATTTTGCTTTCATACTTTTGAATTATGAGCCTATGGTCTTTTACTCATTTCATTCATTCAATTTGTTTTATTTTATTTTATTTTTATTTTTTGATATAATATCATCTATATATTTTTTTTATAATTATTTTTTATTTTCCATATCAAAAACCAATTGAACTAATTAGTGGAATAGAGAAGTACATGCCAAACTTTTACATGGATCATGTTTCTCCACTTGTAGTTTATATATTGCCCATTTTTTCGACTTTATTCCTAAAACTTTAGCTCCACACTATACTTCTCCAAGTCCACACCAACCACCCCAAATAATTCTGAAAGTGTTTATACTTCTCCAAGTCACAATCAAAAATATAATTTTACAAATTACTCCTATATTTATAACCATCGGTTTAATAAACCGATCTAAATAGCTAGCTTGTCAGATAATATTTTCAGCTACTAATCTTATATTACTCGTACTTTTTGTTTTATTTTACGTATCCGTGTCCGATCTTGATCATCGGACATTGGTTTGGCATTAGACACTTATTTTTAAGTATAGAATTAAATATTTAAACGTATCTGACATTTAAACACGTATTTGTAGTCTAGTATTCCACGTTAATATCCAAGTCCATGTAACGTGGAATTGCCCTAACCAAACGTAACTTTTTATATAAAATATTCCTAGAATTGGATTGAAATGATAAGAAGCATGCATGGGATGCTCACTGTCACTGCCCCAAGGTTAAAAGTTAAACCAATATTAAACACATCAATATACCTACTATTTTTTCTTTTTTTGTATTTGTCTTATGTCAATGTCATTTATCTAACACCCAAAATTTAATTTTATTTTTTTTCTTAAATATGTATAAAAAATTCATGTAAATATATTATCTTTAAAATACTCCTCAATATTTAATTTAAAAATTTTCTATTCTAAAATGAAAAATTTTAAAATTAATAGAACTTTTAAAATTCATTTAAAAAAATTTAAAATTAACACAAAAAAAAAAGAGAAAATAAAAGTACCAGCTTTCCATAAGAACCTTATCCTGGTTCATAAGGGCAAGAGCACTCAAAGTAACACCATCATCATTCTTGGTCAAGAACTGGGAAACCGGGGCAAGTCCATATAGCCTTTCAACCCGCCCATCAGGCCGGGTCTGAAGTGAGTAAGACAGGATAGAATAGCTAGCTAAAAGCCTAAGCATCCGATCCAGCATGGTTGCAGCATCCGGATTCTTGGTGGGTAATTGGGCTGCAATCTCAGCAGGTGATAGATGGGCACCCGGCCCAGCCCGCTTGATGATTTCAAGCACATCAAGCTCAATCACTGCTTTTAAAACCATGGGTGGGACCGACCCGCTTGTAATCGTCATGGCGAATGAGCATGCCTCGTCTTCACCCATTTGGGTTGTCGGGTCGGAGCTTGATCCCATTATTGAGCTTAAGTTGAGATGAAAACAGAGGAAAAACAGAGAAGATAGGATAGTGAAGAATAAAGAGGGTCAAATGAAATGGGTTTATATTGGTTATTTTCTAGTCTCACCTACCAACAACCACTACCACTAGTTGTTATGCTTTTCATATAAATGGGTCCACTTTTGCTTTGAATAAAATAATTATATCCAACAAACATTGAGTTTTGCATGTCATTTTCTAGCTTATTAAGATAATCACAAGGCCATAAACTATGATGATGATGATGATAATGGTTTTTGTTTCTTCCTCTTTCAATTACCTTGAACAAACAATAATCAAATTATTTTTTTGAAGCACTAATTGTTTCACCAAATATAAAAGTATGTTTTTTCCTTTTCATTTCCATGTTATATTTGCTTTTTTTATTTTTTTACGGTTTTAAATGTATGATTTGTGTCTGAATATCTATAAATATATATTATAAAAAAGTATATATTTTTCTTCTAACATTTTGAGTTTGCTATTAAAAATTACATTTTTTTGAGGATAAATGACACTATTAGTAACAAACTCAAAGAGCTTACATAAATATATAATTTAATTATTATATATTAATGAAAAAGCTTATATTACTTAAAATTTTGCGACTTGTCTAGTTATTGTTATTTAAATTTAGGAATATAAATGAAAATTTAATTTAATTTAGCTAAAAAAATCTACTTCTATTAGACAAGATTTATATCCAAAAGCATCTTAAATTCAGGAATATTAATAAATTTTAATGTAATTCAGCTAAAAAAATATTTACGTTTGACAAAATTCAAAAGCATTTTCGTACTTAGAGTTATTTTTTTCACAAAATCCAATCATAATTATTACCACTTAAAAAGTTAGAATTAGGTGATACTGAAGAGCTAAATTAAAAAATGCTAATGCAAAATTATAATACTAATATGTTGAAGTTATTATTATTGTTGAAATGAATTTTTAAGTACTATGAAACCATACATGATTAAGATATGAGGAGAGATCAAATTAGCTGGATGAAAACAATTTTGTAATATTAACCAACTAATTTACAAGTACAAAGCTGATACAATATTGTTTTCAAAATCACTTAATCAATTTAATTGATAAAATCAGTTTGTCTCATACCCCACCCCAATTCACAATCTGCTATAGAATAAACTAAACTCAACAATTAATATTCTAAAGTGTAAAAAAACCATTTTGATCAAAAATTTAAGATGATAGTTGATCTTGATACGTGAGTCTTTTGGACTAAAAATGTAAATACATCACAAATTTCATCATATATAATGCTAAATATTCCACTTAAAAGAATGTGTAGATGTAATTCGAACCCGTGACAATTCTGTCATGTTGACCTGTAATACTTTATCAAGATATTAACTCAATTAAAAACTTAAAGGGATGTTAAAGTCTCATATATTATATGCTCTATCATAAAAGAATAATAATCTCTACCATATCATCTTCATACACAGGGGTGTTTGGTTCTTAGCTTTTTGGTTGGCTTTTGGTTTTTGGTTGATTGATTAGTCAAACTGTTAAAAAACGTGTTTGGTAAATGGCTTTTAAAGCAGCTGAAAAGCTGGCTTTTAAGCCAAAATGATAAAACTGCTTCAGGTAGCTTGTTTTGTTGGCTTTTGGCTTGTTAGCTTACTTTTTCTCTAATAAACAGCTAACATCCAATACTTAAATTTATCAAACATCTTCAAAATAGCTAACTTTTTCAGCTAATTTAAAAGCTAACAAAAACAGCCAACATTTCTAATTGATCAAACAAGTCAATTAAAAACCCAATGACGAATTCCCAAACACTCGATAATTGTTCAATAGAGCGATCGAGGTGGAGTAGATGACTTAGATGCTACACTTGAGGAGCTGATACTTGATATTGATATATATCTGATTTTGGAATTATTTCAGTTGTCACACGGTAAGTTGGGCATATATTTCAAGTTCTAGGCTTAGTAGAAAAGTGAGACTTCAACTTCTTCACCAAACATCCACCAACTCCTTTGTGACTTTCAATTTAAAGCAAAAACAATAATGTTAATACTGTAAATTAATAATGTATTTTTTTAATACAAATTAGTAGTGTATTCACTTACTTTGCGATGTAAATGATTTCAGAGTATGCATCCAAATTACAAATTTTAAGAAAATAAAAATTGATTTTTAAAAATTAAAGTTGGAGAATTTTGTGTTTCAGACTTAAACAAATATGAACCACATATAACTTTCTAAATAGGCAACATCAAATCTTCAATATAAAATAAACATTTACAATGAAAAAAATTGTGTCTTAGTGATTTAAAATAAAATTTATGAATTAATGGTTTCAAATGTTTGTTTTAAAAAAGAATTTGTAAACATATCTCTTTGTATAAGCACAAAAAAATATGGAAGAAGATTAACACATAATTAATTTTTTTTTGAGATAATAATTAAATTTTCTTTTAGAATTACTACTTCCACAAGTTGAGTAAATATACATAAAAAAATTTATGACAATCTTATGCCATATAAAAAAAATTACTTTATTTATTTTTCATTTTATAGAAATTCCTCTGATAGTAATTTTTTTATGTGATTTTGTCTTTCTAGATTGCTCCTCAGAAATGGTATAAGAATTGAGAAAAATGGATGATGAGTTAGTATCTAATATACGTTTATAGTTTTAAAATGATTATTTATAATTTTAAAGTAATTTCTTACAATTCTAAAATGATCAATTATAACTTTAAAGTGATAACCTTTTATATTCTAAAAATGTTTACTTACAATCTTAAAGTGATCATTTATAACTTTAAAGTGATTAGTTATAGTTTTAAAATGATCAACTTTAATATTAAAGTGGTCATTCATTACTTAAAGTAGTCAATCATAATTTTATAGTAATCAATTAAAAAATAAGATAATTATATAAGCTTGTATTGTATCCAAGATAAAAGGTAAAGGTAAAGGTAAAGAACACTCTCAGTATTCCGCACAAGGCAAGGTTTCGGGTGGTTTTTTTTTTTTTTTTGAAAAATGTAGACAAACTATACATATTTCTCTCAAAGAGGGAGTAAAGAGGATACGTGCAGTCAAAAAACTCCTCAGCTGATACCTGCACTCAGTAAAAAACGAATCCTAAACCTTCTTCTCAATATACAGATGCTCTATCCATTACGATGTCTTATAATGAGACTTAGGTGCAACAATAATAGATCACCTACTCCTTAAACTTAACCTAAACAGACCATACTCATTTGTCAATTAGCTATTGGGGAATAAAAAGCGAGAGATATTAGTATACTGGTTTTGTTTGTATTATTGACCTACTACTTCAAATTATAGCAAGATCGTTATCATTGATCATGGTTGCATACTTTCATTTTGAGGTTGGTGGTGTTCACATCCATGTCAAATTCCTCTTTTATTTATTTTTTTAGCAATATTATATTGTTTTATTTGAAATAGATTATAAAATTCATACAGAGAAGGAAGAGAGAAAATTAATTCTATCTGTATATGATGAAAATTAAATCATTATCATAAAGCTAAAAGGTATAAAATGCTCTTAACTACTAGGCTAACTTATAATTAAAACATTTTAAATACTTTTGTTCTAACGTAAGTTTACTATGAGTGGTATTTTCTTATCTAAATATGGAACATTGAAATGAATATCTACTATCATACCATGGGCTTTAAATAGTTGAATGACCAAGCTTCTAAAGTATTTGGTTTGTAGGAATGTTAATTTCATTCGAAATAAATTCTTTATTTTAGGTTATGTTAGTTCTAGTCATGTCATGTCATGTCAATTCATACATATCTTGAACGAATAAGGCATAAATTTATATCAAGTTTAAATACAAGGTGATTCAATTTCATTTTTGGGTCACATTTAGACCCCATACGATTAAATTAACGGGATAGAAACAAATAAGAAGGCGAAACAGTAACAATAAACCTTATCATTACATATTGTTTGGCTTCTATCAGGTAATGAAATCACTTATGTTGATTCCTTTACATTTTATTTGGTACATAGTACTCTAATTCATTCCGAACGTAAGTCAAAAAGTTTGTGGAACAAAAGGATATACTATAAATCATTCACTTAAATATAAAGAAGAAAATTATTAATAGATCTTCAAATTTGCCATGGATGAGATTTGAGATGAAAAAAATTAAAGGAATAAGGATTGTCAAGGTATGAGAAGAGAGATTTACAAAGACGAGATAGAAAGTCGGATAGAGCGAAAACAGAAAACGTTTCCACTTATTAGGATGAATCATTTGCAGCGAATGGGTTACCTAGAGTAATTGATCGATTTTTAAAAATTAAGCTAATCCATTACCAATGAGCTTTAGAATCAATATCAAACACTTCCTAAATGATAATATTAACTGATTGATATAAAGAGATGTAAGGGAATGAGAAGAAAGAGATCAAAGAACCTAAGAAAGAGAATCGATTTCCAGTGAGAAATGCGTGGTAGAAATTTAGAAGTATTCATTATCCTTACAAAAGGGATTAGGTTAACCCTATATCATAACAAACATCAAGTAATGGAATGAGTTCAGTAAATCCCTTAATAAAACCTAAAATGCAAATACCAAACACCCTCTCAGATCTAAATCATTGAATCAAATTTTAATTGGGTTTAATACATAGTCAAGTTATTACAAATTGAGTTGATTATACTTATAGTAACATGGGCAGATCTTCTACATTTTCTTGGATCACATAACTCATCCTATTGAGGATTCGCCATCTATGATGTACATAAACTAAGGACTCGTGGAAATGTTTTAGAAAAAGAGAACGGATCACATGGAAACACTCAAACACATAGTAAAAGTGAGAATGGAAAAAAGTAAAGAAAAGTGCTATGGCAATTTCGAAAATAATTCGATCCTATCATAACTTAAAGTAATAAAATATTTACCACATAAAAAAAAATGTTTAACTGTATATGCTAAAAAAAATTAATATTTAATTAAAATAGGAGAGTACGCTACTGAATAGCTTACCCTAAAATGATTACCGCAAAAACATTGCTAAAGTCTCTCACCTTATGAAAATTAGTGTTAAATTTGAAGTGGATTAACAAAATTCATAATATCTCAAACTATGTATAATTAAAAATTATAAAAAGTTAATATTAATAATCTTTACATTGAGAAGAATCAAATAAGATCACACTTGACAATATTTAAACTTTTAAATAAAAAAATTAATTATAAATTAAGAATAAAAATGTAAATAGTGTTCAAAAAGTAAATAGAATATTAACTTTGAATTGGAGAGAGTATCTAGCTTTCCCATTTACATTATGTTTTGAGAACTTTTTGTGACTTTTATAAAAACTAATTGGTAGGGGGCATGCTACTCACGCGCTCCCCCAAAAAATCCTATTTTATTTGAAATTAAATTTTAATCAAAAGAATTAACTTTTAATAATTAAAGTAACCGAATTAAAATTGCAGAATTAGAGTATTTGATTAAATCTACTTTATAATGTAGCTGAGGAAATAAATTTTCTAGAAGTGGAGATTGTAAAATCAAACTCAATAGTAAGTTAATTATTGGAACCTATTATAAAAGTTTAGGTTCACTTAAAATAAAGTTTGTATTTATCAAACTTTGATTTGAAGTTTGAATGCTCTAACTATAATGTTGAGTGACAAAAACAGTTATGAAACAATATGCAAACTCATCTTAAATAGATATACCCAAAAAAGAAACAAAAAAAATTGATCAGTTGTAAGATCAATTACCAAAATATAGGAATATATCAAATGCTAATCTCCAGGAGCTTGTGAAAGAATACAGTTATTATCCGGTGTATCAAGATGTTGTAAACTTATCAAATCAAACAAAGTAAGTTTACCTCAACCTAATATACAGAAAGAAGTAAAACTTGATAGAGACCCAGATTCACGGTTTTGCAACATTAAAAATCAAATCAGAAAAATCATCATCATACCCGGTGTATCTCGCTCATAGAATACTATTATCAGGGTCTGGGGAGGGAAGAATGACGGTAGCTCATACTAATTGAAAAGAATGCGGTCAAAGAGTCCCTCGGCACGAGAAAGGTCTTCAAAGAGAGAGAAACCTGCAACTTACAAATATAATACATACAAATAACTAAAAATTAAGATAAAAGTAGAGGAGTTAAAGAGCGATAAATAAAGACAGTGAACAATAACACACGATGGGTAAAAGGGACGGTTTAGTAATCTAAGACTTGGATAAGGCGCCGCCAACTGTCCCTATCTCTGGTCAGGTCCTTAGAGAGGTGAAGTTCATGCATGTCACTTTTAAGTTGTTCCTCCCACGTTCTCCTAGGTCTTCCTCGACTTCTCTTGGCCTCCACTATGATGCATTTAATCCTTCTTACTGGGGCGTCATGTGTCTTTCTCTGCACATGCCCAAACCATCTCAACATGTTCTCCCGCATCTTAGCAGGGAGAGGTGCAACCCCTAACTTCTCCCTGAACTACTGATTTCTTATCCTATCCATCATGGTATTACCACACATCCACCTCAGCGTACGCATCTCTGTTACTTCCATTCTCTGTTCAAAAACCTTCTTTACGGGCCAACATTTTGTCCCATATAACAACGCCGGCCTAATTGCAACACGGTAAAATTTACCATTTAATGCCAACCCGCTTGTATACGATTAGTAATGTCTCTAGCAATCTCCCCATTACTCTGAATCACCAATCCCAAATATTTGAACTTGGACATACGTGCAATATTCTCCCCCTATGGTCACCTCTGGCTCCCCTATCGATTCTGTCCCACCAAAATTGCATCGCAAGTATTTTGTCTTTGTACGACTTATGCGTAACCCCCTACCCTCCAAGGCTTCCCTCCACTTCCAATTTACTATTAGCCTCCTCCTTGGTTTCTGCGACCAAAACTATATCGTTGGTGAAAAACATGCACCATGGTACGGTTTCCCAGATGGATTTAGATATTTCCTCCATAATGACCGTAAAAATGAAAGGACTTAATGTTGATCCTTGATGTAGTCCCAATTTAATTAGGAAAGACTCTGTCATACACACCGGTGTATTTATGTTAGTCGCCACTATGTCATACATGTCCTATATTACCTCAATCTACCTTCGTGAAATACCTCTATTCTTGAGGCTATTCCAAACGATGCTTCGTGGTATGCTATCGTACGCTTTCTCCAGGTCAATAAACACCAAAATGCAAATCCTTTTTTCGCTCCCTATACTTTTTCATCAGTCTACTCAAAAGATGGATTGCCTCGGTGGTTGATCTTCCTGGCATGAATTTGAATTGGTTTTCTCTAATTACCGTCTCTCGACTAATTCTTTTCTCGATCACTCTTTCCCACAATTTCATAGTGTGGCTTAGAATTTTGATCCTCCAATAGTTCCCGCATACTTGTGCATCAACCTTGTTTTTAAATAATGGGATAAGTATGCTAACCCTTCATTCTTCTAGCATCTTATTAGACCTCAAGATGACCTTAAAGAGGTTAGTAAGCCACTGAATTCCCTCCTCTCCTAAACCCCTCCACACCTCAATCGGAATGTTATCAGGTCCAACTGTCTTTGATCTCCCCATTTTTTGAGAGCTTCTCCTACTTCCGCTGTGGTAAAATCAATAATCGATCTGTGATCCTGTGTTCTTTGAAAGTCTAAAGTTTGTCAAATTTCCTCCTTTTGACCCCTAGTCTCATTGAGCAGTCGGGAAAAATATTGATGCCATCTCATCTTGATGTCCTCTTGTCTAAGGAGTACTCGTCCACCTTCATCCTTAATGAACTTCACTGTCCCTAAGTCCTTCTTCTGCCTAGATCTTGCTTTTGCCAACTTAAAAATATACTTCTCTCCCTCTTTGTATCAAGGTTTTGATAAAAGGCTTCAAAAGCGCGATCTTTTGCCTCCACTACTACTTTCTTTGTCGCTCGTTTTGTTTCTTTATACCTCTCCTTCTTATGTATCCTATCCTCCTCCTTCGCGCAAGCCATGAGCTCCTTTAATCTTCTGTTTTTGTCCTTTATCTTCTTTTGCACTTCTTCGTTCCACCACCACGACTCTTTGTATACCTTTGGTTTCCCCGTCGACACCCCCAATGTCTCCTTTTCCACCTTTCGAATGGTTTCCGCTATGGTCTCCCACATTGGATTTGCATAGTCTGATATACTTGGGTAGACCGACGTCTTGATCTTGTTTGACATAGTTGCGATCATATCCCCTTTAAGTCTACCCCACATGATCGTTTGCCTGACCTTTATCTTCCTCTCGACAATCTTTCTCCTCATACGAAACACTAGTACTAATAACCTATGTTGGGTGGGCATCTCTGTACCCAGCACGACCTTACAGTTAAGACACGAGCCCCGATCAACCTTCCGTACTAAACAATAGTCAATTTGGGTTGCATGCGCACCACTCTTGTACGTAATCAAGTGCTTATCCTTCTTTCTTGTTGGCCTCTTAAGGTTTTGATGATGACTTCACTTGTAAATAAACAAACATATTATTAGAGATTGTTTTGTAGGTACATATCCGATTTAATGTGAATCGTTGATGAAGCCTATGACTTGATTCGTGGAAGAAGTACATGTCTCAAATATCCAAGAAGTTGGGAAATTGCTCTGGAAAACAGTCTGCTGTTCCTAGAGTTGAAGTTCTGACGAAAGTTGTAGATGGAGACAGTGTGCTGTTCCTCACGATACAGGTCTGAAGAAGACATTGACTGGAAGTTACGAAAATTATGTTTTCTGTTTTTAGTTAATGTAAAAGGTCAAAATTTAATTAGTTGCTTAATTAAGTTTATTTATTAATTGGCAAAATGATTTTAATTCGCCTAAAAACATGGAGAAAATCAATTCCTTGTTTATCTCCTATAAACTCGGATGTTCAAGAGACTTGTTCTCTTCTTTGAATTGGTCTCCTATAAATTAGGATCTTGCTTAATCCATGATGTTTTAACCGTGCATGTGTACAGCAATTACTTTCTACTCCTACCTTTAACTAACTTTCCATTTTCTTTGGGAGCAAGTAAGTTATGGAGAACGTGGGATATGTGCAACTCGTGGAGAACATGGGCTAAGTGCACTACTTGCTGTTCCCCTTATAAAAGAGGGAAATTACGGTTCAGTATGGATGGATGGATGGATGAATGAATGAATGTTGCATTGAGAGTGTCCATCTAAGGGAGAATTAATTGAGAAAAATATTCTAAGTTTTAAATGCCAATTAATTTATAATATTTTTCTTAAAGCAACAATTTCATTTTGATCTTTATGAGAATTGGCCTTGTAAAGGGTAATTGAGTGTTTTGTTGTAATTAGACTTATGGGAAGTCTAAGGGAATAGAAAATAGAATCGAGAGAAGAGAAAGAGAAGGAGAGAAGAGAAGAGAAGAGAAGAGAAGAGAATTAGGCCTAAGTAGAGAAGCTTTGAGTAAAGCGTTTAGAGAATTGAGAAGCTTCAAGTGAAGCAAAACATTGTTATGTGTAATTGTAATTGATTGCCTTAACATAGTGAGAATTTTGAAATCCCGGGGGGTCGTGGTTTTTCCTTCTTATTAGGCCAAGAAGGTTTCCACGTAAAATCTTTGTCTCCTTTATTATTTTTCTTTTCGTTTTTAAGTTTAAGTTTTGTTCTTTACTTGATACAATTCCGCAAAAAGTTGAGCAAAAAATCTTAAACTAACAACACAACAATTCACCCCCCCTCTTGTTGCATTCGATTATTCATTAGTATTTCTACAATTGGTATCAGAGCCCTGTTCCTCATTTAATCAGGAAACCCTGAGAGCAGTATCCTGTTCCCTGGAAAGATGTTGAAGATGAACGAGCGCATGGAAGAGGGGTACTCCACACAAAGGCCACCCATGTTCGATGGGAAATTCTTTACTTACTGGAAAAATAGAATGGAAATCTTCATAAAGGCCGAAAATTATCAAGTTTGGAGAGTCATTGAAATTGGAGACTTTGAGGTGACGACCATCAACTCCAACAATGAAGCTGTTCCAAAACCAATCACTGAATATGAAAAAGAAGATTTTCAAAAGATGGAGATGAACGCTCTTGCTATCAAGTTACTTCATTGTGGGCTTGGTCCAAATGAGCACAATCGAATTATGGGTTGCAAAACCGCTAAGCAGATTTGGGACCTGCTCGAAGTTACCCATGAAGGTACTAGTGAAGTAAAGAGATCCAAGATTGATTTGCTAATGTCCAAATATGAAAGATTCGTAATGGAACCTAGGGAAAACATTCAAGAAATGTTCACTAGGTTCACAAATATTACGAATGAGTTAGTCTCTCTTGGTAGAATCATTCCCGTTGATGAACAAGTTAGAAAAGTACTTAGGAGTCTTCCTCAAGACGAACGCTGGAGAGCAAAGGTTACAGCCATCCAGGAGTCCAAAGATTTCACCAAGTTCAATTTGGAAGAGCTGGCTGGTTCTCTAATGACACATGAATTGCATTTGGGAACAGCTGACAGTTCCCGAAACAAAGGACTGGCACTAGCAGCAGATGAGGGCGATGAATCAGAAACTGGTGAAGAGGAAGCAGCACTGCTGGCTCGAAAATTCAAAAAGTTCTTCAGGAACAGAAGATATGGAAATCAAAGAAACAACAAAGAGAAGGGAACACCGAACCTGAAGACAAACTTTGAATGCCATAAGTGTGGGAGCACTGAACACTTCATCAAGGATTGCCCTCAAAGGAAAAATGAGAAGGGCAAGGGAAAAGCAAGAGAAGTTGGAAGACAATATAAGAAGGGAAACTTCAAAACAGATTTTAGAAAAGCAATGATAGCAGTTTGGGGAGATACGGAGAGCGAGGCTGAGACAGAAGCTACAATGGAAGAGGAAACAGCAAACCTATGTCTCATGGCATCTCATGAAGAATCCAAAGAAAAAGAGGTAATGTCTTCTGGTCCATCTCCTAAACATCTGTCCAACCTATAAAAACTTTTTCATCGGCAGGGATGGTATCTATAAAGTCACCCAGGTTATCCCAAAACTCCCGTTTGACTTCCTCATCTAGCCCAACTTGTGGCCCATACGCACTAATGATCGATATGACCTCTTCTCCCACTACTATTCTAACTAGCATAATCCTATCATTGCACCTCCTAACTTCCACCACTTGCTTTAGGATATCATTAGCTACAAGAATACCGACTGCACTTCACTTTCCATCCAAACCTGCACACCATTGCTTATCCCAAATTGAAGAAGAATTAGACTAGAAAAATACATTAGATTAGAAATAAAATCCAACCGATTACAAAATTAGATTAGAAATACAGAAAGCAAATTAGATAATAGATAAGAACAAGAATTGATCGCTTAAGCCGAAGAGCTAGATTCCCACACATAAATTCCTGTAAAAAAAATCACATGACTCCTCCAAACCAGATCACATAAAACACAATTAAACATATCCAATTAACCATTCGAAAGATAGATCATAACAAATGAAAACATAAAACTGGTTGCAAACAACCACAAGTTATATGAGGTGGCAATTCAACATTGATTTTACTATACATTAAATGAATTGGATTTAGGATTAAATTATGTTGTTGCTTTTGGATGCTGCATTAAATGCTCCTGAATTTTCATCAACACAATTGGCAGCTGACAAGATGATGTGTCGGCAAAAACACTTTTAATGTGAATAGTGTCAAAGAGTTGCTCACATTTTATATATAATGGATAACGGATTTTCCACTTGATTTATGTCAATTTTTGAAGCTTGGTCTTCCCAAGAGTTTAATTTGGAGGTAAATATGTTAAAAAGGAGGACAAACTATTTGAAATAAGTGTTTAATTGTTTAAAAATAGAGAATTTAGGGTTAGCCTAATGGTTTATGGTCTAAGGCTTTTCTTTCATTTGTAGCTAGAAATATTCATTTGGGTCTGCGGATTTATTCAGATTAGGTGTTTTGGGGTCATATTTAAATCGAATTTGAGTTTTTATTGGGTTTTACGCAATTTTAAATTTATTTTGAAGTCATGTCAAGTAGTGAGGCAGAATTTGAAGAATGTTGGGGTATCATGGTTACAAATCATAATATGAAAGAAAAGTAAGATTTTTTCAAATGGTTTGATCGCCTATAAAAAATAAGGCAAAAGTGGTGTACTGGTTTGAGCAAAGATTTCTTTACGGCCAGTATATTATCATCCTAAAGAAGCGAATCAACAAACAATGCAATTGGTTTAGAGACGAAGAAACAACAAGTCTAACGCAATTTTTTAACATATTTAATAATACGGTTGAAAGATGGAGGAAACGAGAGATTGATTTGAATTCTATTGCTCGAGAACAAAACCATCATCCAACCTAATGATTGTTGGGTTGTTAAACCATGCATTGAAAGTATATACAACTACTTTTTTAGAGATTTTGTAGAAGAATTCAAGACAGGTATAACATGTTGTGTATATAAGGTTCAACAAGTGAGAGGTCTACATGTATACAAGTATACCTACTTTGAGCTATTCAATGCCTACTATTGTATATGATAAATACCTTGAAGGTTTACATTATAGTTATTCAGTACCTACTACTGTTAACATGAAAAATACCTATAGTTAATATAATAAATACATACAATGTATATGATAAATACCTATAGTGTATATGATGAAACCTATTTATATAGATGTTAAAACCTACATAAAATATTGATATCATTTGTCATGTTGCAGGGTGTTGATAGATGACAAACCAGATAGTCAACATACGGTAAATGGGGATGTCAATGTAAAGTGCACATGCAAAAACTTCGAGGTAAGAAGTTGGTTGTGATGTCCTTGCCTACGAATACTTTATAACCATTCAATTTCAAAAAAATCATAAACGTACATAGTGCAACGATGGACTAAGTTTGCCAAGAATGAAGTATGGGAAAGGTTGTCCAACAACAAAGAAGGGCATACTGAAAAGTTGACAAAAAATAAAGGTTGTTGTCTATGCAGTGGAGGCACCAAATGGGACTTAAGTTCTATAATATTGTTCTAAATCACAACATCATGAATAAGCGAGAAATGTTGTTAAAGAAATATATGAAAAGGCAAAAGAAGTTGTTACAAGGTTAATATGAATGTTATATGAAAATTAGCAACATTATATGAATGATAGTGTATTTGGAATGGTATATGAATGTTATATGAAAGTTAGCTACGTTATATTTGATAAACGCCTACAATTCATATAATAAATACCAACTCTGTATAAGATGAAATATTTCTACAATTATATATATATATATATAGATACACTTATGATAAATACCTATTATTATATGAAAAATACATATAGGTCGCATGATAAATACCTACAGTTAATATGAAAAATGCCTACATTCGATTTATATTTTTTTGATATATACCTACAATTTTAAAACCTATACAATTCATATATACTTAAAATTCATATTTTAAATACCTACAGTTCACTTTATAAATACCAACAGTTAACATGAAACTAAGCTACATTTAACCTGATAAATAACTACAATTAATATATACCTAAATTTATATTTTAAATACTTATAATATACATTATAAATAGGAAAAATTGTCCAAAATAATCTAATCTTTCACTCATTTTCCTACAATAATCTCAACTTTTAATTAATCTTAAATAATTCCAACTTTAAAAGTAATTTTCCATGAGTGCACCCAAATGATCTATAACCTATTTAACAGGTAATTTTGCAAAAAATATTAGAAAAACTAAATTAAAAATAAAAAAACAAATCTAAAAAAAATAAATAAATAAAGGAATATCACCCGCCTCCCCCACCGTCCCTCACCGGCGAGACCTCTCCTCACCGCTGTTACCACCTCCACCTGCCCTCCCCCACTGCCATCAACCCCACCCTGACCGGCCACTCTGACCAGTGACCACTACAACACTTACCAGCCCTAGCAGCAAACAACCTCACTTTAACCATATATGTTCAATCGCTCTTCACTTCAGCCATGGCAAACTAAGATTTCCCAGGTTAATTCCCAAAATAGCAAAAAATTAAAAGGTATATATCAAGTTAATCTTTTAAAGGAAATTTCCAAAAAGAATTGAAAACAAGTATAGTCACAAAACACATATTTTCCCAATGAAGCAATTTAATGTAGCAAAATTTAAGCTTCATTTAGGTACACTTGTTATTTCTAAGCTATAAATCAATCTAATATGCTGGTACTTTTTACAATAATTTCTAATCAGAAAGATGACGTCACACTGAACGGAGTAGGTGTTTATTTGTGGTGGTGGTTGTTGATAGTGAAAAAGAGCGAAAGTTGACAGGTGTTTGTGGGTTATTGGTGGACGATTAGGAAAGGAAGGTGATGTTGGCCCTGTTGGGCTGGTGGAAATGCATTTTTTAAACTTATAAGTGTCTTTTGAATTATTTATTAATATTTGTAATGCATCATTTGAATTTTATAATGTTAATAATTTAAATGAAAATATAATTGGTACAACATATATGGGAGTTGATAACTTTATCAGTGAATTAAACGTTAAAACTGTGAATTAAACATTTGAGACAAAAATTGGATGTTACCATATGGAAAAATCTTACAAAACGATGAATTAACTGGAATTTAACAAAAATTTAACGAAAAAATGCTACGTCAGTTAGATAGTGCATAAATTGAATGCTAACATGTGGAAAAATCTTACAAAAGTGCTACCACTAGCGTTTCATGAAAACTGAATGCTACCATGTGAAATTTCTCTTAAATTTATTTTGAAGTCAGATTAAGTCGAATTTGATTACAAAGTCAGTCAGAGAAATATCGAATCATTAAATATGTTTTGAACACCTATACCATATAACCCAATATTTGGCAAGATACTAGTGGATTACTGAACGGCGTTTTAAATTTGATTTCTTTACAAAAATACTTCTGATATTAAATCTCCTTTAAAAATACTTCCCTAAAAATTCTGCAGAATTTGGAAGGTCTCTTAACGGTAAAATTTCCAATATCCAAGTACATCCCCTTTACCACATTTACTCATACATCAAATTTCCTCACTCTGAACTCAACAATTCTCGTCACCCAATAAATAATAGAAACCAATTTTCAACCTTTTGTTGAAAACCCATTAAAAATCCAAAATAGCGTTAAAAAAATGAAGAAGACAGACAATGTATCTCAATCCCTTGATGAAGAATCTCCGATTGGAGCGATTTTTTGCCTGAAAAAGAAGACAGATGATATGAAGAAGATCGAAGAAATTGAAGATTGCTTCATCTTGGATTTTGATCCTTTTGACCCCTCTAATCTTTCTAGTCCTTCACCTGCAAAACATTTAGATTTTTTTGATGATATTGATATTTCTATTCTATCCGAAAAGGGCAAGGTATTATAAACTTATTTCTTCTCTTTAATTCAATCCAATTTTGAATTTGATTGAAGTTTTGGAATTTGATTGATAATGGGTTGATTTGTTGTAGGTGGCTTGTAGAGATTACCCACATCCAAGGCATCTTTGTGCGAAATTCCCATTTGAAAAGACACCCCATGAATCACATTGCAATATGGTAACATAATTTCTTTCTTTAAACCCTAAAATTTTAATTTGGAAGTATTTGGTCAATTTGGGGATTTAGTGGGGCCTTTTTAGTTCATTGATTTTGGGTATTATTTTAATTGTATTGCAGTGCTATTGTCAGGTTTGTGAGGTAGAAGCACCTTGCAAAGAATGGACAACAAGTTTGAAACATTGTGATACTACAAAGGATAAGAATCAAATTTAAGATTTGTCAAGGGCTCAAAATATTAAGGACAAAGTTTAATGTCAATTGATTTTAAAATGCTCAGTTTTTGTGGATGATTGTAAATTTTTAGAGCTTAATTAATTAGTCTAATTCATGCTTTGAGTTTGTCTTTGCTTCAAGTACTTGGATTTGATAATTGTGAATCAAGCTATAGACTTGTAGTAACTTGGCGTATGTGAGTAATATATGATATATGAAAATTTTGCTTACTCTTTTTAGGCTGTATTAAGGAATATCTTAAGGTTTCAACCGATATATAACCATTTAGGCTGTATTAAGGGATATCTTAAGGTTTCAACTGATATATAACCATTACGATAACCACATCACTGTTCCGTAACTATAACTTGTTACTACATTTATCCGAGCTGCACTGGATAGACAAAGAGAGAAAAATAGATTAAGGTTGGAGACTTGCTTCTTTTGAAGGTATCATTTTTTATGAGTAATGCATTTTGTGGAAAAAAAAATGAAAACTTAGCCCTAAATACACAAGTCCTTATGAAACATAGTAGTTATAGATAACATCTAGTATTTTGGGAGACCGTCTTTTTGAGAGACGTATCTCAAGTCCAACCCATTAAAGATTAATATTTATTTACTATATTCTTAATATCTACTTACATTATCCTTAGAGCTTACTTATTGTATCGTTAATGCATACTTTTAATATCTTAAGTATTATTTTACGTCATTCTTAATACCTACTTTCAATATTTTGAAAAATATATGATGGGTGAGTCTTAGGAGAATTTGTGTATAGATTGTGGTCGAATTTTTTATGTCTCTCAGCTTAGTAGGTAATACCTACTTACTAAAAATGGTTACTTGTTTTGATTTTAAACAAGTTTGTCGAAAACCGACAAGTTGGTAGCGATGCTATTTTGTTTTGATTTATCGCTTTAATGTTGTCTGCCCAATGATTTATCACTTTAATGTTGTCTGCCTAATGATTGTTAAAACAACTCTAATGGCCCATTTGGTTAATGGTATTGAATGGTGGTAATAAGAATGATTTATAGTATAAAATTTCATTAAAAGTTTCATATCATTCTCATGGTAATGAAACTTTGATCACAAAAAAGTTTTTTTGTTTATAAATTTCCAATACTACTTAATACCACCTCTTCTAAAGGTAATGCATTGGAATGAATTTTATGAAGAAAATGAAATGATTGAAGTTGAACAAGCATGACCATCAAGGTAAACCAAGAGATTTTTCAACTAAAATTACACTGAGTTTTCATTTTTATTACCACCGTTTATTACCACCTACTAAACGGACCGTAAATAGAAATGAGTCATTTAAGGTGAATTTACCCAAAAGAATTTGAATATTTTCTCTTAATTAGAGGGAGTATGTAGCTCGGTCATATGCAGGTGCTATAGCCCCTCATTGTAATGTTATCTCATAGTGGCACAACTTCATATAAAACCTTGATAATCAATTCAATGCACTAATTTAATCTATAGTATTTCTAATTGTATATAATTAAAAATTTAAAAAGTTGATATTAATAATCTTTATATTAAAACAGTTTAAATGAGATCTTACTTGACTATATTTGATCTTACAGATTAGGAATTAAGTATGAATTAAGAGTGAAATGTGAATAGTATCTAAAAAGTAAATAACACATTAACTCTAATTAAAGGGAGTACTTAATATTACGATAACATTATGAAACCAAAACTAAAAGTTATATATACATATTTTTTGATCGGCCCGTCTAACCTTTGTCATAAGGCATAGGATTAGATACATTAATTACATATTATATTACTGATTTTATTTACTTGATTCAATAAATTCATTTATGAATTATTGGTAGAGTAATATCATATTTATGAATAGTTTCTTGAAGATTTACAAAGATTTGTTAAGTCTTGAATGTGCAAATCTTTTTGATTAACAAATCTTTTTGATTTTGTAATCTAAATGTCGAGCTTGAAGTTTTTGGCGGTTCAAAAATCAATTTGGCGAATAGCGTTCAAATATGACAGTTATTATATTTTCACTTTTTCCTTTTTTCACTGGTAATCGAATTGGGTTGAGACAGTCTCGTGCAAGATTGACTGTTTGTTATTATTTCTTCCCACCTTTTTCTCTTTGGCTTTTGGGACTTTCTTAGTTATTGAAAATGGAGCACATTGAACCGGTACATCTTCAACAATGCTAATGTCTTCAATAGATTAATCTTGTGTATTAAGTGGTCCTTCAATTCTTAAAATTATTCCATTGGAGGATGAGGAATCTAGTAGTTTACGAACATCATCTGTCAACCAACGTAATGGTAAATATCAGCCTAGAACCTCCATGCAATCTTTATGAAGAAATAAAGTTAACACATGACGACAAAAGATTCCAGAAAATTCAAAATTTTTACAGCTATAATTAGCCATAATACCATTCCAACGGTTTTTATGACTGAATTTGGCTTGTCATGAGAATGCACAATCAATATATTGTCCCATTTTCTTTTATGGTCAAGTCACTTTAATTATCCCATTTTTATTTTTGGTATGGGTTTTTGACTTTTATGCCCTTAGTAGCTTTATCTTATTTTCAATTATACCCTCCAATACCCATACTAATTTTCTTCCCTTACATTAAAAACCTATAATATCACTCTCTTTCCTACCCTTAGGGTTCCACTTTTAACTCTCCTTAAAATTCGTAAAAAGCCAAATAGGACTCTTAAGGTGAATAGGAGGGAGTATTTAGTTTACTTTGTTATGATAAGAAAGTAATCATATTGGAACCTTGAATCTTCACCTTAGCAAGATTAAAATATTCAATAAAATCTATAGCATCATCCCAAGCATGGTTTTGGCAAATCTTTTAAAATAAATTGTGAATATCTTTCCGAAGGAATGGAAGATGTCCATGTCTTACTTTCTTTTCAAGCTCCATAAAATTAAATATATTACAAAGCTTGGCGATTGATTCAGGTAGATCGTTCTATTTTGACGTTTTTCAACTTACTCCAACTCTTTAACATCCCTAATCAATTTCTCAATTCCTAATCTTCTCCTTTTGTTTGATCTTGGAAAAAATCATTATAAATGGAAGTAGTAGATAAGAATGAAGCTTTGTAACCTTCAAAAAAAGGATCACAATACTAATAATTTTCAAGTACATATACCATTATTACTAAAAGGTTGTCTTTAGGTAGTAATGACAAGAAAATATCGTTGAGATATAAAAACATACCAATTATCATTTAAAAGAAATAATGTTGGAATATGTAACTACGACCATTATGGAAAATAAATAACTAAATTTTTACTTCATTGTTTTTTTTTTCTCGTTTATTTTTTACAAATTTTAAAATGCATATTTTATGTCTTAATATTCTAAATATATATCGTGAAAAATTATAAAAAATATACGATGAAACTGATGAGATCGAATATTTATATTTTAATCTTTATGTTTCACAAATCTTAATTAAATTTCTGTTTCCTTTACGTGAAATATTAAAAAAGGAAAAGCATAAGAAAATAAAGAGAATACCCTACTTTTTAGGTAATAAATCAAAATCAAAATCAAAATCAAAATCAAATATTTCCTTTACTAAAGGATTAAATTAAATAAACAACGGCTAAACATAGAATAAAAAAATGTGACATTTTCCACCTTTAATATGGTTACACTTCTACTATAAAAACATACAATTTTAATTAAAGTGTAATTAACAAACTGAAACGAAAGCAGTATAAAACAAGGCTTATTCTCCTTTGTCTTTCATTAGTTCCCCAAAAACAACATTTAAACAACAGTAATGTTGTCCAACAGTAATGTATCAATAATGGATCCAAACCCACTGATGCCATGCCGTGCAAAATGCTACGGATGCCAAAACATTTATTCTTTGCCACAACATGGTGAAGTGACAAATAAATTCTTTTGTTCAACCTGCTGGGACCCACACAAGCGGATCTCAAATTGGGATCCGCCAGTGAAAATCCATGGGATAGACCCGTATAAAATGCAGGTGGTTTGTGTAAATGTAAATTGTATGGCCATACTTAACATTGATACTACGGATCTTTTTAAAATTAGTACTTGCTTTAATTGTCCTCTTTGTCGATTACCCCTCTCTCGTTATGTCTTTGCGGTTGACCCCTCGTTAATGTCTCAGCCTGCAGAAGAATTTCCAAAGGTTTAATCTTTATTTCTTAATGCAATTTAATTATTCTCCGCTAATTATATTTTATAGACCATTTTTAATACTCTATTGCTTTTTCTAAGCAGGTATCAGTTGACCAAAACTCATCGTTTATGACTCCGCCGCCACATGAATAGCCAAAAAAGGTTTCTCATTTTTCTCCCACTATTTTTAATACTTTTTCAAGTGCATTTTAACTTGAAAATCACCAAAATGTGCAAGATTTTAATAGGTGGGCTATTAAGATTTTAATTAATTTTTTTTTTATTTATAGATATTTATTTTGTTTTTTTATGGAGATTTATAAATTACCTTGATTGATTACGAATTTTTTAAAAATATTATACTAAAAAGATTGATAATTTCCAAATATAACACCTAAAAAGAATTTGTCAAATAAAACTTATTTATTGGCTAAAAAAATGGCATGACATTTAATCTTGATTAATATCTCTATTATTATCCATTAAAGTATCTTTGACTAGCATTTATTTATAATTAAATGGAGTAAATTAAAAATATAATATACTACATAATATTTTGTTGACAATTTTCAAAATTACAAAGTTTATTTATACATATAATTGTCAAAATTGAGTGTTTATACTGTATAATATCTCTGATATTATTTTTTTAATACATACTACATTTATAGTTTATATATGCCCATACTAAAAAACCGTAAATTGCACAGATTTCTACACTAGTGTATATGTGGCAATGTGTTAGCTTGTTGATATATCAAACATTATTTTAAAAAAATGATAATAATATAAATAAATTCTTAAGGTATCACATTTCAAATGACTAAATAAGTCAAATTAAAATTGACCACATGATTAAGTACTTTTGAACATTTTATATAAAATAAAAAGCGTATAAATTATTCTTAATATGACATTATTTATATTTATTTAAATCATTGTGCTTCACTATATGAAATCAATTATCTTGAAAATATTTGTTAGCTTCGTATTAATTTCTTATATGAGTCGATCGATCAAAGTAATATAAATATATGTCAATCATAATCTAATTTTTCATTATGTGGATTATTCCCTTGCCACTAACTGCATTTTAACTTTTCATTATGTTGATTATGTGGATTGTTGTGGTTTCTATTTTTTTTTTCACTCAATTTATTTTAATATTTGTTTAGTACTTATGGTCTTCATATTTTCTCCATCAAATTTATTATTCAATAAAATAATATATTCACCATTTAAAATATTTTATTTTTCTTAATTTTCGTGAACATTTCTTATAGGAATAACTTTAAAGAACCGAGAGAATAATTCATAAATCTGCCAAATCCAACAGACTAATAAATGATAGGTGATCGAACACTCAGATTTGAATATGTTTATATTTAACTCAGGAGGGTTACATATTACTATTTTTCTATATTATATTGTTACATAATTCAAAACTAATTGAATTTTAAAACCGAATGACACAACCATCTAGATGAGGTAAATATCTTTTGATTAATAAAGAGTTAGGTTGCATGTTGGTAATATGCTAATCCAAGAAACCATTTTCCCTAACACCCATTTGATCAAAGAGTGTTCATGCCTCATGGTGTCATTGTGCAATGTAATATATCTTGACCTTTATTTATTGGTTGATTCATTGCAGTGTACCTCAGAAGAAAAGGAAAACAAGAGGTCTATATAAACATTGTGAAGCCATTAATTGTTGAGATTCTAATTTATGAATCTTATTAGAAGCCAAGAAAAGAGAAGATATCAGTATTTTAGGTGTTTTATAGCAACTTGAGATTTCAGTACTGTATTTTCCTATAATAATTTCAAACTTTAAGAATGTAAGGTTTTGATTTGTTTCAAAATTTGTATAATCGTGTGTCTTATAATTGTGACTTGAGCCAATAGTTTTGGCCCGTGTGCTTCGAGTTTTGACTGTCATGTGAGAATTTTCATGTTGTATGAAAATATTTTTATTTTTAAATTATGTTGGGATCATTTATTTCATATTGACAAATTAAATATGATATTCATACTTTATGAGTTATTATATTGGAGCATTTCTTTTCCACTTATGTATGGTTTTGAAATAGTATATATCTTCTTGGCTTATAGAGTGTGTGCATCTAGTATTTTCTAGAGTGTGTGCATCTTGTATTTTCTTGATTATTTGCTGACATTAACAACAAGTCCGACTAAACTTAAAAAATCAAGTCATTTATGCATTGCTTGATCAAGCTTTTTAGATGTCTTATTTGGTGTATGTTGGAGCAAAGAGAAGGGTGTCTAGGGTTTTGAAAGCTAGGAGTCTAGGACTAGAAGAAAAAACAGGGAGTGTTTATGTTATTGAGTTTGTCTTGAGTATTCTTTGTATGTAGATAATGTAGTCCAAGCTCAATATAACTCGTAGTAATCAACTGAATAATCCCGTTTAAAAACAGGGTCCAAGTGAGAGAAGGTAACGAACAATTCATACTCATATACTCTCTAAAAAGTGAACAAAAATGAATATGGTCAATTATACCCCAAGTAGCGAGAGCCCTGCCCAAGAAAACGATTTATGAGTCATTTAAAAAAAAAATTAAAATCCGATTTATAAGTAAAACTCATTGGATTTATTACCTTATCACAATTCACATCCAAATACTATAATTTGTGTATGTGATGTTGTCTTTAGGAGCCAATTTATTGTCACTTGTATATAGTTGTGGCACAATAATAGATGGATAGTTATTTTCTGGTTATGAAAAAATTTATCTAGCCTAATTTAATAAATTTAGTTCAATTATATTGAAATTTAAACAAGCTTGAATAATATTAAAGTATTCATTTGATGATAATCTGTGAATATTTTAATTAATATAACACAAAATGAAAATAAGTGAAAAAATAAACCTTAAAACTAAATTAAATTAAGGAGCAATAAAGATCTAGATATCATATGATTTGAAAGAAATTTAAATTTGCACAAGGATTAACCAACAAGCAATTTAATCCAATTTTAAAAATAAGCTCCAATTTTAATTTGGTTCACTGAATTCAAGTTTTAGTTTTAGTTGACTTAAATTTAATTCAAAATAAAGTATTTTGGACATAAATTTTACAATTCAAATCAATTATGGAGAGTTCATATCATATTTATTGTTGAGTTTGTATTGATTTGATTTACAATTTTTATTCGAATAACTTTCACTCCTGCTTGATAAGAGGCACGAACGATATGCTCAAAGGATCTTATTTCCTATTTATAATTTAATTTATATAGTTCTTATACAAATTCTCAAATAAGACGATCTCGTGATGAACTATATGCATAATTTCCTATTTATAACTTTCACCATCTCTATTAGACTGAATTATATAAATTTAATCTATTAAAGTAATCACTCATACAATTAAAGTGGTCAATTAGAGAAATAAACTAATTATATGATTGCGGTTCGAGAAGATTTTAGTATAAAACGGTGATTTGTGAAGTTAACAAATCACCCTTATACGGTAGAATTCGATAAGGTGGGATTTTTGTGATTTTAATTTATTTTTTAGTTTATTTTTTTTACTTTTATTTTTTTGTCTATTTATGATGATTTACAAATCATCTTGATTGATTAGGAATTTGTGGCCGGATTATAAAAAAGAAAACTCATGTTATTATTGACTATTTAATGAATTCTTGAAAAAAGGAAATACTTCCGGACATGAATTATTTATTTGATTGATAACTTAACAAGATTGGAAGAAACAAAAAAGGATAGAAATCGCCAAAAATAAAACACAATTGGAAAGTAATTGGCGCCAAAAAGCCTCATACCCTAATTACGGTTTTTTCAATCACTTTTTACAATCTTCATTCTTATTTCTCTCAAACAAATGGCTCAAACATCATCGCAGCCGTCCATCTCTGTAACACCACATCAAGCGTTTTCTATCCACTGCGACCGCTGCCGTCGGACACCATGTGTGAGGGAGTTCGTTTGCCCAGGCTGCAGGTCGTCGTAACATATAACTCCTCATCAGAAATTGGATGGGTACCCATTATCCATTCTTGACCGGGCTCTAACATGTGGGATCCACTGAATCGCAGGTGATTACTTTTTGGTAAATTATCAATGGTGCCCTTGTACTATTGAAAAATTACAATGGTACCGAACTGCATTTCAGTGGTACCCCCAATTATATGGTAATTACAACCGTGACCTTAATGATGAATTTTCCGTTAAATGTCCGTTAAATTTGGAATTTAACCTAACCATGGTTAGTTTCTTCATCTTCTTCCCTTTTCTCTTTCATGGCTGCTCTTCTTCCATGGCTGCTCTTCTTCCATGGTTAGTATGGAATTACAAATTGCAGGAGCAATAAAATCTTTTTCATCCCAAAAAAAAGCATTTTAAACCTAAAAATAAAATTAAATCAAATCAAAAACCAAGAAATCAAAATTAAATCCGTGATCCAAATTTAAACAAAAACCCAGAAATAATGAAAGCAATTAAAGAAAAAGGAACACCCAAGTGTCGAAGTCCAACGAATCTTGAGCAATTAGTTCACTGAGTACTGATGCAACTAAAGTGAAGTGGGGATTAGATTGTGTTAATGGTAATTACTCTAAAAGTTAGGGTTTCTCCTCACATTTTGATATGATCTTTGGATTTATTCTTCAATTTGTGGTTGCATCCAATATAGGGTTTCCGATTTATATTCTCAGAAATTAACTTCTCGGTTCCTTTTTTTTTTTCTTCTTCTAAATATTGTGAAGTATGAATTAAGTCGTTGTATTCTTTGATTTTCTAAATATTACCAAAAATTGCGTGGATAATGTACCTCATCCAATAATTAAGGTATCAAAATTCATTTTTCCTGCTTTGAATCATTTTGATGGTTTCTATGTATATTTTTGATTGATTTTTATGGTTTTGATTTGAGAACCTTCTGTTAATTGCGTGGAAAAATGCAGAGTTTAATGTTCCAACTCTGACCCTCAAGATTGCTGATCTCGGCCTTGCTCGAGCATTTGTGATACCCATCAAAAAATACACTCAATGTGCAATCAGATTTAATTTTGATTTCTGGGTTTTTGATTTGATTTAATTTTATTTGGGAAATACCAACTTCAATGGAATTAACGTTAGAGCTTCCATGTCGTCTTTTGGTATTACCCGAATACACCTTACCGCACACTGATGAGATCCTTGAGGAAGCAGCCATGGAAGCAGAGAAGGAAGAGGAGATGGAAAAGAGAAGAAGAAGGTCGTGTGTTTGAATGGATGTTGGGTATTTAAACAATTACAAACTAACCATGGTTAAGTTAATTTCAAAAGTTAACGGACATTTAACGGAAATAACATCATTAATGTCACGGTTGTAATTACCATACAATTGGGGGGTACCACTGAAATGCAGTTGGGTACCATTGTAATTTTTCAATACTACAAGGGCACCATTGATAATAACCCTTACTTTTTTAAGTTTTAACTTTTTATATTTACGCCTTGATTAATAATTTTTCATCTTGATACAAAATTCGTGTATTGAATTAAATATTAAGGACATATACGTTGTGAGTTTGTGACAAGTTTAATTCTCGTAAAAACTTTGGCATTTTATAATTCCTCATTTCTTTAAAATTGTTCACATCAAGAATGTTCGTAGTAAAAAAGAAAATATAACTTATTAGACAACGAATATAATATTTTATTAAATAATAAATTTGATAGAGAAAAAATATAAATTACATTTATTAAACATATATTAAATAAAGTTGGTAGAAAAAAATATACAGATTGCAACTATTAAAAATATTTTTTAAAAAAGTTAATAAAAACAATATAAAAATTTTAGTATGAAGTTAGTGGAAAATACTTGGTAATAATACGTATTATTAAAATATTAAAATGAATATATATAAGGTCAATTATATCCAAAATTTGTGATATAAATAGTTAGGGCCGTTTCATTTATTTTTAGGCTCCAGAGCAAAAGATAAATAGGACCTCTAAAATTCTTAAGGCATAATGCATAATATAATACAACTTTTGTTTTTATTGTTGATATTTAAATTACTTTAGAGCATGAACAATGAAGAGTACGAATATATCCTTTTCACAATTCTATCTTTTTTTCTCCATTTGACACATTATTTTCTCTTTCCTCCACATCATTTTTTACTATTTACATTATTTTCTTCATTCTATTTCTTTAATTTATCTAACATCCAAGGGTATATTCTTTCATTCTCTTTTTACTTTCTTTCTCCTATTCACATATATCTCACCACACATTCTTTTTCCTATCTAAATTTAATAATTGTAGTTTATGTAATTATTGTATGATAAATATTATTTACTCAATTTTTTAATAATTAATTAATTAGCGGATTATTAGTCTTGCAACTTACAAAAAAATATTCATAATTTCATATTTTATAACTTAAAGAAACAAAGTACATACATTAATTAAATGTTCAGAAAACATGGTATTCGAAAAAAAAACTACTACGTTTTTCTATTCGAAAATTAGTCTGCATAGGCAAATTTGAAGTGTGTGAAATATAGGCAAATTTAAGTTCATTTTTCATAGAGAAAAAAAATAGAGCCGTTGGTGAAATTATTTCTAAATTTTACTTTACCTTTTTTTATGACCGTTTTAAATAACACCGTGGCAAAAAAATTAAACTTAAATGCAATTAATCAAATTGTGCCAAGTGTACCAATTGTTGTGACTCAAATCCTTTTTTCTTTTTTTTTTCCCTCTTTTTCTCCCTTCCAACGTGTAAAAGCCTTTTTTTTTTTTGTTTTATTCAATCCTCTTTCATCATCTTCATCTTCTTCATGAAGAGGATCAAAAGCAATCCTCTTGTCTAAGAAGATTTAGATAATCTCTTCACATTCAAGAGATACCCTTAAAAAGGAAAGAGAGTGCTAAAAGGAAGGGATATCCTCTTGGATGTTCATGGTCTTATAAAAAAAACACAAATAACTCATATGACTTAACAGAAAATGTAAACACTGATTCTTAAATGAGACGGTCTCACGGTGAGACCATCTCTATTAGGCTGGTTTAACATACATTTTTTGTCTTAAAATAATTATTTTTAACGTTAAAGTGTTCACTTATAATTTTAATATATTTACCTTTTATAGTCTTAGAATCATTACTTATAACTTTTAAACAATTACTCATGATCTTAAAGTAATTAATTGAAGAAATGGACTATTATATGAACCCGTCTCATGATGAGACGGTCTCATACATGACGAGCTGAAATATAAATTATATATAAATTTAACTTCATATATACTTGAAAATAATTTTTATGGGCCCTAAAAAGTTTAAGATTTTAGGCGGTAGCCCACTATTATTTAAGAAAGTAACAAATGAAATAAATTAAAATGACAAATAAGAACAAATTAAAGTAATAAAGTAACAAAATTTTCAATTATATATTGCTAATATTGATTCATAGAATCTCGACCCCCTTTGCTTTTATTAGTTTGACTTCGCCCTTACACGGGCACATATTACTAATGTAAATCTTAATGTAATAAGATTTTTTTTAATGTTTGTTTCCAAGTTGTTCATTTAAAGTATATATATCAAATTTATATTGTAAATTTAAAACGTTCTAAAATTGAATCACATAATAATGAATAATTAGATTGACTAATCAAACATCATAAATTTGATTTATTAGTTCATAAGGCTTATATTTAGACCAAGTTTATATTTACACCATGCACGTGACTCTATAAATAATCAAGACTGACTTTATGTATAACTTCATTAATGTCGAATCTTGTATTACATAACAATGTAATTACATTAAATCTTAATATATCTATATCAACAGCATAAAAAAGAAAGAGATTTAAATAAGCAAAGAAAGAGAGATCGATTTTTCGTTAAAGATTTATAGTTAAAGTCTGATTTGGATTATATGTAAATAATCGCACATGACCCAAATAAAAAAAACCTTTAAAATTAGTTTGCATGCATGCATTATTGTTGTTATAGTTTTAAGCTTGTTTTTAAACTTGAAATTAAATAAAAGCAGCAAAATAATTAAATAAAAATATAAAATTATTATTATGTATTTTTACTTGGTCAAGAACTTATAACATGTTTTGCTTTTATTTTCACAAGGTGTGTGAGGTGGATAGCAACGTTGATATAAAGCCTCCAAAAATGTTGGGTATACAAAGGAAACAATTTTTGTGTTGAGCGATTCGAGTCTCTTGAGCGAAATTGAAGCGCTTGAAGATTGCTTTATTCTTGACTATGAGGCTCATCTACCCGTTACTCTTCAACGAGACCAGGTACTTATTTTCCCAACATTTTTACTTCCAACACTTTTTTTAAAATATTTATGTGAATGCAATCAATAATGAATATGATATAATATATTTAATTATATATAAGTAAAAATTAGAAAATGTTAATTGATTGAAATTATATATTCAAATGATAAATAAGATATTGCTTGACTATAATCTTATTGAAAATAATTCACCAAATATGTCAAAGCATTACTTGTACATAGTGTAAATGTCAAAGTATTTCAAATAACATGAAACGGAGGATAGTATTAAATACAATCTCTATTTTTGTATGCTTAACATATAACATTTTCCTACACACTTAATCAGGGCATTATTTTTATATTGAAAGGTTTCAGTTATGTACTTACGTGAACATCAAAATAAGATTAGTTAATAGAGAAATATTCCGTATTTTGTTATGCATGTATTGAGAGTAAATAGGAATATATAGATGAAATATGAATCAATGTTTGCATAATGACCTTTCTTATAGAACGTTTTTGATAGCCTTATTAATTATTGAGGTAACTCAACTAAAAACTTAAAACGATAGTTATTGTAGTCTTGTCTTAAAATATGTATTCTATTATGTCCCCTCATACGCGAGCCCTTTGTGTAAGAAGTGCGTGTGCAAGACATACACTCTTCATACATGATGTTAATAATAATTCCACCTTGAAGAAATGGACGAAAAATTGGACTCTTGACCTATTGTCACTTTGTCTTCTAATACCATGTAAAGTAACGGATCCAATCATAAGCTTAAATTAATGGTTATAGCCCTATGATATGTTATATTATAAGCTAAAGATTGTCGTCTAGTATATATTATATAAACTAACAGTCATCAGTCTTTCGGAATATGTTATAGATTTTATCAATTTGTTAAATGTGATTTTGAGAAGCAAGGGTGGAACAAATACATGCAGGTGGCATTAAGGGACAATCCGCATCCAAGACACATTTATACAACATACTCTTTTAATAACATGTCCAACTACATTCATTGTAAAATGGTAAATCTTGCATTGGTTTCTTTAGTTTGATGCTACTAATTATTAATTATGATACTAATTATAAGAATTGTGTTCTAAATAATATATATGTGGGCAGTGCTATTGCTATGTTTGTGACGAGCCAGCACCATGTGAGCAATGGACTAAAATATAGTCCTTTTTCAAGCATTGTGAAGCCATTCCTGATGTTCAGATTTGGAGAGATCTTAGGAATGCAACAAAGAGGAAATATGACGAAACATTTGATCAAATTTTATCAATTCAAACTTAGTTATGTTATGAGCGACGAAAATACTCCCTCAGTTTTTAAGAGTTTGCTCTATTAACTCTCATGAAAGACGGTTAAATGGAACAAATTCAAAGAGACGGAGTAGTAAACAATCCATTACACACGTATATTATTGTGATGTGTTAGTGTGGTGAAAAACTTTTGTATTTTGGGACAACTTATAATAGTCATCTAAGTGTTTTACCATTCATCTTACTTCGTGAAATTGCTTTTTTTGTTAGTAACAACGGATTGACTTTTTGACTCAGTTTTCTAATGACTAACTATTAGTAACAACGAACAATGTCAGTCCGTACTTTACAGACTCGAATCAGAAAACACTTATGTGGAAAATAAAATTAATCCAAGCTTAATTTGGGAACTTTTTTTAAAAAATTAGTTTGTTAAAATTTTCCTCATTTAAGTTAGTTATGTCATTCATAAATTATTGTGAGAAACGATTTTTTTGAGAGACCATTTTTAATTGAGCAGACTTATTATATATTTTTTTAAACAATATTGTAAGTAGGCATTAAGTACTATCTTCGTTCTTTAATGAAGTTTCCATAAGTAATGTTCACGGGAATAAAGAAAAAATATAATCTTTTAGATAGTGGAGATATTATTTTATTAAATAATAAATTTGATGGAGGAAAAGTGAGCACCACAAATATTAAAAAAATATTAAAAAAAGTTAGTGGAAAAAAAATGGGGATCATAACTAATTAAAAAATATTTTTATAAAATTAGTGGGAAACATATGGGGACGATAAAGATTATAAAAATGTTAAAATAAAGTTAGTGGAAGATATATATTGGGATCATAAGCATTACTAAAATATTAAAATAAGGATCAGTAAGGTTATTGTTGTTCAAAATTTGTGATGTATATGGAAAGGTTCCTTTAGGAAATAAAAAGTGAAACACCTCAAAATGGAAAGTAAAAACTTCTTTAAGGAACAGAGGAAGTACAATGTAAGTAGACATTTAAGATACTGAAATTGGGCATTAAGGAGGCATCAAGAATACGGTAAGTTGGCGGCATTAATCTTTAATAGACTGGGCTTGAAATATGTCTCTCAAGTAGGGATGGGCATGGGTCGGATCTGGATCAGGTCCAACAAGACTCAGATCTAGACCCTAATTTTTTTATTGGACCCAGACCTGGACCCGAATCTGTAGGGTCTGAAAATTTTGGACCCGGACCCAAACCCTTAGGGTCTGGCGGGCCTAGGGTCTGGGTCCAAAATAATTTTTTTTTTAAGAAAATTTTTTAAAAATATATTATGAAGTATAATTTTCGATCATTCGCATAAATTATTTTAACAATTTTGACTAACCAAGATTTTCTAATACTTTCAACTAATTGAGCGAAATATATGAAGTTTTCCAACATTCAAGTTCTTTTAAAAAATATTTATCAATTCTTTAATTTTTAAAGTATTGATACAATGATCACATTTTAAATTACATTAATCGACAAAGTACAAATCTTCACGTAATGATAAGAAGTATAACAAAATTTCAAATCAAACAATTAAATATACATGATAGTTAATATATAATTTTTAAAAAAGATGTAAATGGGCCATGGGTCGAATTTGGGTCTCAAAGGTTTAGACACGGACCCAAACCCGGACCCTAAGGTCATGAACCCAGATCTGACCCGTTTTCATAGGGTCCAAAAATAAGTGAACCCAGACCCTTAAAATTAGGATCGGATCGGATCTAGACCTTTAGGGTCTAAGACCCATGCCCATTCCTACTCTCAAGAGACTGGTTGTATGTTATTTGCGGAAATTTGAAAAAAATAAGACGTTTTAATGACTTTTTTCAAAACACAAGCTTCGTTTAAACTTTATTCCAAAATAAGTGTCCTTGGCTCCAAAGCTAGGCTTGGTATATATACTCGCTCTTACTAACAACGAATTAAAACAAATGGTCAAAAAGTTAGTCAAAGGTGAAGTCGCTGTAACTAACATCGACTTAAGGGTTGACTGGTCAACTGTGAAGTCGCTGTTAGTAAGAGCGACTTTAGGCGTGCCTAAATACAACAGTCTTCTTCTTCCTTCCTCATTTTTTAATTTGTTCTTCAGGTAATACTAACTTTACAGTTTTCTGTCTAAAGTCGCTGTTACTAACAGCGACTTCACAGTTGACCAGTCAACCCTTAAAGTCGCTATTAGTAAGAGCGACTTCACCATTGACTAATTTTTTGTCCATTTGTTTTAATTCGCTATTAGTAAGAGCGAGTATACACCAAGCCTAGCTTTGCAGCTAAAGATGCTTATTTTGAAAATAAAATTTGAACGAAGCTTGTTTTTTGAAAAAAGTCATTAAAACGTCTTATTTTTTCAAATTTTCTGTTATTTGCTTGACTTTGATGATTCCAAAAAGAGGCCCATCACAAAGGTGTAATCCAACAAGAAGCCCAAAATGAGAAGAAAGCATTCTATGGTACGAATCAGCCTATCGCTACACACTCAAAATTCTCACCCCTGCACTTTATCTTCTTTATTCCACCCAGAAAGCCACAATATACAAAACCTTACTCTCTCATAATACACAAAAAACATTCCCTTCAGAATTCAATATGCCTGGTCCAGTCGTGGAAGAACAGCAGGTTCCAATTCCGGTCGAAGAGGAGGTATTTTTCATAGTTATTTTTTTTTGTTTATGTGTTAGTTTAATTCCGAAACTATCTGAATTGCATTGGGAGTAAATTTGATGTTTTTTTTAAAAAATTGTGAATTTACAGAAGGAAGATGTAATTGTGGAAGATGTTAAGGAGGATGAACATGAGGATGGCGATGAAGAAGATGATGATGATGATGACGAGGATGACGCTACTCCAGGTTTTTTTTTCTCATTTAATTAAATTATTTATTTTCTTATTAATATTTTTTATTTCGAAATTTTTATTTATATATATGTAATTTGGGGTTTATGGTTCATGTTTCACATTTTTATGGTTAGCTTCTCATTTATTGGTGTTATATAGCTATATGGTTGCTGATAAATACTTCTATTATTGAATTTCTCATGAAATTTGACACTAATGGTAAACTTACTTTTAGCTCCGGTGATTAGCTGTAATATTGATATGCTATGTATTGTTGAAATTAATGTTGGAAAGAGAGTGGCTGCTTTTGATGGATTTGACTCAATTTTATTAATTTAATGGCTTTGAAGTGTTTCTCAATTTCTCTTAAAATTTGGCTGTGGGATTTTCGAAAATTATGCTCTGTTTATTCATATCGATTTATTGGATTACTTTTTGTTGTATAAGTTCATTTCTAGCTTACTTGTCTGTTAATGAGACTTCTTTATATCAAATAGGGGTCTCATTTTGATGGTTATTTGGATTTGGGACCAATGAGTTTTAACTTTTATGATTTGTGAGGATTTTTCAATTGAAGTATGAATACTGGTTTTGAATTATGTGGTTTTCTGTCTACATTTAGGCTCAGCTGAGGGCACGAAGCAAAGCCGGAGTGAGAAGAAAAGTCGGAAAGCAATGTTGAAGCTAGGCTTGAAACCGGTTACTGGCGTTAGCCGAGTCACCATCAAGAGAGCCAAAAACGTATGAGTTTATGGGAAAATTCTTGTTGTCTATTATTGTTGTTTGTGGATAAACTAGGAGGGGCTAACTTGGATGTTTTATGATTACAGATATTGTTTTTTATTTCAAAACCTGATGTGTTCAAGAGCCCAAACACTGAGACCTATGTCATATTTGGGGAGGCAAAGATTGAAGATTTGAGCTCTCAGCTTCAGACACAAGCTGCCCAGCAGTTCAGACTCCCTGATATGGCATCAATGATGGCTAAATCAGAGGCTTCTACTGTCGGTGCTGCTGCTCAAGAGGAGGAAGAAGAGGTTGATGATACAGGAGTGGAGCCTCGGGACATTGATTTGGTTATGACCCAAGCTGGGGTTTCAAGGAGCAAGGCTGTCAAGGCACTCAAAGCTCATGATGGTGATATTGTTGGTGCTATCATGGAGCTCACTGCTTAGATCGGCCATCTTAATTTACTTGTTGATTCTGTGTCCACAGGAGGTTGATCGTTCTTTCTACCTTTATTATTCTTTCTCTGATTTGGGTCCTAGAGAAACTACCTAGTGATGAGTATGCATTTTTGAACTGCTACCCATTTTAATTTAATTTTGGATTCTGTGTTATGATAATATAAGTGGTTCCAAGTTTTCTGTGCTTTTCTGTTAGTTCATTGGAGTTCTGAAATCCATTGCCTTGTTGACCAAGGGAATGGATACCTTCTCTGGTTTCCATTTTGCCTTTTTCATTACAATCACCTTTTCTCTTATACTAGATTACACAATTTGGACCAAGAATGAAAATCAAGTAATGCGTCTACATTCTTATAATAAGTTTAAGGTAAAATTGCCTGACTTGGATTAAGAAGCACTTCATTCTAATGGATTGCCCTACAGTTTTTCTGTTCCAGTTTAAACATTAATCTGACCCATTTAACCATTGCTGCTACTTACTTTCTCGTCCACAAAAAGGGATTTCTAGTATCCGGAGTCATTTGATTAGTTGTGTTGGAGTTGTCAAGGACTGATCAGATGTGAACAAGCTTTGCTAAGACATCTTGGCAATAGTTTACATCTGTAATTAAATGGGCTACACACTCCATCAGAACAACAAGGCTAGAATCTGTACTTCTATGCGGGCATTGTCGTTGCAACTGTTGTGCAGGTCTGGTCCACTTTCATTGAAACTGTATAACCTGTTGCTTATAGATGTGCAGTGAGATTAACCAGTTGTATGAGCACCTTTTTTCATATTGAGGAGATTATAGCTTGGTGGACAATGTGATTTCAGCTGTAATTGCGGCAATGGTCATGTTGATATGGTAATGGGTGATGTGGTTGCCGTTCCATGAAATGTCGGAGACCATGAGATATCCAAGCCTTATGATACGTGGTATTAGTTTAATAGGTTTGGAAATCTTTATACTAATTATTATAGATTAGGGGTTGTGATGATGCAAACACAGTCTTGATCACTCAAGATCAAGGATTTTGAATTGAGAATTTGAAATCGAAACACAATTGAGGAAATTCAAGGCAAGAATATGAAATTAAAGCAGAAGACAATCAACATAAGATCTGTTGAGGTTTATCCATTGTGGACTATATCTAAATTGCATTTATTGATAGATGAATTAACAACAATGTAGAATTACAATAGAGAATAAGGGTTTGTGTATGGCTTGAGGGTTAATACAAATTAATCTTAACTTACTAAATTGCACTTTATTTGGGGCTTGTACTCTGTATTGATAGTTCTTAATCCCCAATAGAATCGTATATAACAGCTTCACGTAAAACAGAGCACGATGCACGCTATGCACGTGCTTGTTCGAGCCACTCCCGTTTGAGCCACTTGCCTGTTTATTCAAGGAATCCTTCTTCAAGCGTTGATGTATCATTCTTAGAACCTACACAACTGTTATGAGTCATACCACGACTCAAGGCTTCCATATACTAAATAACACTTTCATAACCTGGTTTTGGTTTCACTAACCAAATGGATTTGGCTTTTTCTGTTGTAGTTAAGTTCACAAATAAATATAAACTAGTAGGAAATCTTGGTTGCTTTTGAGAATGCACCTCTCAAAACCTAGTTTGGCTTTGGCACTTCATGTAGTCCTTTACTCTGAAACCTAAGATTTTGTCCTCACTGCTAACCATTACTGTTTCTGAATGGTTGCTCGCTTAGTCACAATGTTCTCTTGTATAGTGAAACTAGAAGGCTTAGATAAATCTGTATTTATGTATACTCTGATATATTTTGATACATGATTTTGTGACCTTTTCTTCTTGGATCATCGTTATGTTTGCAAAACTCTTTAAGTTGGTGCATTGAATGTTAATCCAGGGATAATTTATAGCGTGAAGCTAGTATTGCCATTTCTTCTTCTACCCAGAACAACCTATGTTGGCCCTCTCGTTTGTCAAATGAGTATTGAAGTATAGTGATTTCTTGTTAAACAGGTGAATGCATTTTTTGTTGGTAAAAAAGATTTTTACGTACGATTGCTAGAAACACTGGCTGCAAAAGCTAATAGCCTAATATGTTTGCACTTGATACTACCCCTTTACATTGAGCTTCATGCCTAGTCTTTGTGTTGTCAATGACTTCGAAACCACAAAGGCTGGTGTTGTTTGCTGGTGACTCCGTCTCTGATTTGTTTGAAGGCGTGGATTCGATGCGAATGCATCGCACCCATGAAATGAGGAGGGAAGAGCTTAGGAATTACTTTGCATTTCACTTGATGGTAACATTGTACTTTGTTTATTCGACATTGATTTATGCATGAAGTTGAACATTCTAGGCACAATAAGTTTTTAATGTTGTGGACAAAGCTGTATATAGTTCTCCCTGATGTACAATGAAATACTATGCTGTTCCTTTTTTTGTAGAAACATAGTAGAACTCTTGGAGCGGAGGGAGGCGATGTCAAGTTCTCCCGTGTTTGATAACAAATAGGGGTCAATATCCAGTGTGATGTACGTACTAACATCTAGTTCTTTCATAAGTTATAGACGAGTTTTATGATATTGATTTCAATGTGTTGAATATGATAAGGGAAGAGATAAGAAGTTCATTGAACTCAAAAGAGACGGAAGTTTACTAATTGAAGTGAACTTTTAAATTTTGGAACGCAGTAGAAAAAGAAAGGATCAGAATTGGTTCATATATTTCTTTATATTCCAAGTAAGATCTACTACGCCCTCCTCATGTCGCTTCCACTCGCAATGTTGAGAACCAATTTAAGCAGAGAGGAGTTTCATATGACTTTGATTTTGATGGAGCCAAGTCAGTTTTCATACTAATATTTAGAGAGGTTGCTTTAAAGGACCCGAAGCATGGCATGGCTCGGCTTGAGTCCCAAATATTGCGCTTTTCCGTTCAAGGCTTGGATGTACTGGCCCATTTGATTTGCTTACGTATTAGACTTATTTTGATCACCTCTAGGATAATCTTATGTGAAGGGGACATAGTTTTTTCATATAAAGGCCTTACAAATCCCTAATAATACAGGGAAAGTCTCAACAATTATTCTGATGAAACACTTATTAATGGTGGTAGTTTTTGCCATATTTCCTAGTTGGAGCCTGATTTTGCCTATATTCTTTTAGAGAAAATGTTGTCTGACGTAACACTTGACTTTTTAGTATTTAATTTTCAGTGTAAATATTGATATGCATAAACGATTATTTTATTTTCAATTGAGTGCTGTGTTTTAAGCATAAGCAGATTTTGAAAATCGGATCTTATCTCAGTTGGAAAGCAGGTACCACTTTTTTATGAGTGCTCGTTGCTCATTGTCGGTCTCAAGCCCGGGTAAAGAAGGGGAATGAGCAGTAGGTTTGTTGACAACCTACTTGGTAAAAATTAGTCACATACTCACCTCTCATGATCATGAATCAAAAATCGAATCTCATGGGGCGTCCCTTACATTCATGTGAATGATCATTGAAATTGATCCATTAGTTGTTGACTCCAATCTTTCGGGATTAAGGTATTGTTGTTGTTGTTCGTCTTATTAAAGTTTAGAAGGTACTCTATTATTCAGGAGCAACCTAAAACGAAAAAGTGGCCTATTTTATTTTGTATCTAGTAACTGTTGGAGTATTAGTCATTAGTATAAACCAGATCAAATTACAATCATCAAAATGTATGGGTGTAAAGCCACATTACAATAGCCATTTTAAGTGTTTTCACATTAGCTTAGCTTTAAAGTTTTATATCTCAATTTGGTTAACCGCCCTACAATTTTTTCGGATTTCCCCTAGTCGACCAGTGAGAACACCAATCTGACCCATCTTCACCATAGCATCAGCAAATTTGTTTCCCCAAGAGTAAGGATCATTTGCAAACTGGTTCACTAGGTTTGCAGTAGCATAGTCTGACACGAGAGTCTGATCGGACGTGAACAAGCCACGGTTATTAAGGATATTCCAATAATAAGCCGTGTCAGAAATCGAGGGGCTAATAGGGTCCATCGGTACTACAATGTTAGCACCGGCTGTCCCTGGTGGACACTGTTGTTTCAGCTGAGCTGCATAACCAGGATATATAGTGGGATCTTGTGCACTTTCTGAGTTGAAACTGTACAGCCGGTCACTGAACGAAGTGCAGTGAGCACGGCCTATTGTATGAGCCCCTACACACCAAGAAATTTGTAATTAGCGGAGAACTAATAATTTTATCATCTATGAGCGGGATATACTGGTATGATGATGATGAACGATAACTAGTTAAGATGCCCATTCTCGATGGGGCTAAAGATTTATAGTTCTGTTTGTTTTGAATTAAGATGAACTATATGTAAAATACTTGTTTCATATGATGTTTGCTACCAAGAGTCAAATGAAAACGACCATTCGGTTGTATATATCAGACCCTCTCAAATTTTGTCTACACTGGAGCTACTTAATAACATTGACATTACCGGATAGTATAACCATTTCTTCTTGTGTTAATCCTTTGCTGGAAAATATTTGAGTAAGTAGTTCAACGTCTCCGTAAGCCGGAGGGAGATTCAAGGTGGTGTCTGAAGCTAGGGAGACTCTGCCGTCTCTTCTTCCTGCAGGAACATCATAACCAACTCCTCCTGTCTGCACACAGGTCCAAAAACACAAGTTACTACTACGCCTCTCGGTTATACCACTAAACGCGCAAGAAACTTTCAATTTGTTCGGTTACATCACCATTTCCACACTATCCCTAGCGGCATAGGCTACTATATCAGAGCACGATACAACTCCAGGGCACAAATATTCAAGTCGGGCCTTTGCATTGTCGATAACATCAAACCCTCGTAGACTAGGATAATTAGCTGGTGCATCTTTCTCAGCAGTGTTTCCAGGAGTTGAATCAAGAAGTACCGAGCCATCACATCCCTACAAGTAACATAACATTATAGAAGCATGTTAGGTCATGTAATTTACCTATTTTGCTGCATGCTATGAGGCCGTGACAATTCGTCACATAATCTCACTATGGCCCACTCGTGTGGACACAGGACACCCATGGCTCGGGCCTACAAACACACGGGTCAAGAGTATTGACTTGCAAATACACTTGGTGAGGTCATTGTTTCTCAAAACCATATGGTAAAAGGAGGACAGCTCACCCAGTATATATGCAAGTCCACAACTCACTACTTTATCGATGTGAGATCTTGTCTTACATGTGAAGTATTTCCAACAGTGGATCGTCTGTAATGGGTATAGAAACGTACTCTAACGAAACAGTCGTGGAAGTGCAGCCTTACAAGACCAGCAGCGTAGCCCCTGTCGCTGTAAAAAGCTTGTCGTACCTCATCCTTGACAACAAACTCCGCCATGGGACACGACTGCATATAGAATCCTGGATAAAGGTCAGCTTTTGCAAAACCAGCAAAACTGTAAGTGATCAAGATTAGTGAAAATATAGTGTTTGTAGATATTTCATGATAATTTCTTACTGAGCTCCTCATTTTAATTGGATATTTTGCTTGTTTTTCTGACGTTTAATATCTTTTTTTCAAAAGTTTGATGATATTTTGCACCTTAGCATTGATATTTATAGACAATATGAAATAATAATAAATCCTGCATAGTTGCATAGTTGTGATCTTATTCTAATTCAATTAGTTCCATGACTTAATTCTCAGTGGATTATGCACAAGCAGACAGTAGTGGAAATGGAGAAATTGTAGCAGACAGTACTTGCATCAGCTTAATAACTTTTGTATTATCTTTTTATAGAATGCAATATAATTATGCAGCTATAGGATGAATAAGGGAAGTCAAATAATTACAGTGTTGCTTTTTTTTTGAGTTCAATATGGGTTGAGAAAAGAAAAGGGTCACATGATGGGACAAGGTGAATCCAACTTAGGTCTTTCTCAGAGGAAGAGGTATATGTTCTAACTGAGACAAGACCTGATTCTCAATTATAGTTTAGATTTAGTTTATACAATTTAATTAACTTTCATTCTATTTAAAATGCTAAAACTTGCAAAAAAAAAAAAAAAAAAAAAAACCTTTTTTTGTTGGTCAATATATGCATTCTTTAGCCTGCTCTTCAAGAAAAAGGGATATAATCACTTTGAGCTTATGACTAGTTGAAGCTTACTACAACTTACAAGTTGCAATGAACCTTTGGAACCCAATTTAATTCCATTAGGGATAAAGTGAAAAAAGGTAGTTTCTTTCAAATATTCAAATCCTAAGTTTTCCAATCTCATCAAAAAATTTGAGTGGAATATGTGTAGATGTTTCATTTGGTATTGTATATAAGATGTACACATAAAACGCTCAAAAGAAAAGTGTGCATTTTTTAAGGAAAAAAAAATACTCCTTTCTGTTTTTTTTCTACTTTACTCTTTTTACGTATCTCAACGCAAAATTTGAGCCTAGATATCTCATAGTACGTATAATAAAAAATTGTAAAAATTATATATTAAAGTTCAAGACGAATCTAATAAAAACCCACATGAATATATTTTGTCTTGAATATATACTTCAAAAATCAAATTTAAATTTCTCTCTCATAAAGTAGAAACACTTAAAGTGGACAAACAAAAAAGAATGGAGGAAGTATCTATTAAATTACATAATTGTTCAAAAATTATCTTATAGTTTTTGAATTCAGTGTAGATAGTTCAATAGGAAAGAGGGTTGGGAGAATTGATCATCTTGTAAGTAATGTCAAATATGTAGGACTCCTTATGGATGGTGAAGTACCTCATTAATCGGAATGAATGCAGTCAGGAATCACTTTTGTTTAATATGCGTCACCGTCGTGAGACTAATTCTCGTATATTTTTTTCCAAGCATATATTGTTGTAAAACTCCATAAAACATGTAGCTTAATTACCAAGTAAACCCCTCTTGAATAATTTGGTTAAACCCATCTCACTCATGTATCTTAGTCCTTAGTATGGTCGGCTTCAAACGTTGAGAAACTAATAAAAGATGCGGAATCCTCAATGGTTGAACATGTTAGCTCATAGACTGACCCCTTTATCACAACTATTGAACCTAAAGCAACTCGTAGTTGACTTCCTTGAATACTGCTTTCAACATAAATAAACGAAAAATTGAGCAAGAAATATCTTAGAAGCCGTGAATGTCCATCTTTAAACATTTTTTTATTCGGGAGTTGGCTAGAAAATCCCTACAGGTAATGAAGGAGAGTGAATTAACCTTTCTTTGTCTGTCTTTTTTTTTTATTGAAGAATCTTAACATGTTGTTATGCACATTATATTATATAGATGATAGGTCGTTTTACTACCAAAAATAATTCCTATTTCACCTAACTAGTATAGTTGGAAAAGTAGGGTCGAACCACTGTGGAAGGACAAATAAAGTCACAAATTGAACCAAGTTCACTATTACTAACGATCAAAAGTTTGATTTTTGTTTATCTAAGTAGAACGCAAAAACAAGAATCGAATAAAATTCAATAATTAAAACCCTAGGGCTAAAAGGATTCACTATGCATCGATCATGATTCATGAACAACAATTGGGATAGGAATGAATATAGGCGAAGGAAGGTGTTGCTCTCGCAAACAAATTCGACAATCAAACAATAAACAAGCTATCGCGATTAAAGCTTAATTGTTCAAAGAAGGAAATCGTTCACTCAAACTCGCAACTCTCGCTTATAGAATTGAGCGAATAAAATTTGCAAATAGGCCAAACATGCAATCAATCTAAGACCCATCAATTGAATCACCTAGACAAACCAAGTTTAAATCCTAAAATCAAACAAGAATCATGACCTTTTGTATAGTTTCACCAAACCCTAGAAATAAAACTACTCACTAAGCATATTAAAACTAACAAGAGGTTCAACAATGAAATTCATGGAGAAAATCAAATTCAAATTTAATGGAGAAATAAGCATTCAAAGATAACAATAATAAACAAGAACAAGAAATTAGAATTGAAACTAATACCCTCAATATAGTTAAAATTACAATGTTGAAGTGTTGTTTAGCAATCCCCCAAGGCCAGTAGTATGAGAAATCCCTTCAATACCGAACCCTCCGAGCAGAGAAAAAAAACCGTCCCAAAATTCCTCCTCAAAAGCTATTTATATCCTTCTAAAAAGAGATCGGAGGATATGGGAAGTTACTATCAAAAATAACTGCAGGACCCAGCCGGGTATGTGGAAACCCGGCCGGGTGCGCAGCACAGCTAAATCTTCAAGACCAAAAATTTTCTAAGTTCAAGAGTAAACCCGGTCGGGTAAGAGGAAACTCGCCCGGGTACGCAGCAGAACATCTTGATCTTCAATGGAAACCCGGTCGGATGTCTAGAAACCCACCCGGGTTTGGAGACGTTCAAATCATCGTAATGCTCACCCAGCCGGGTATATGGAAACCCACCCGGGTGCGAGTAGTAACTTTTTCTTCCAAATGGCATCTTCAAATTCTTCTAAGTACCAAGTGCAAACCCGGTCGGGTGTGTGGAAACCCACCCGGGTGTGAGACCTGGTCAGCACAAAAATGACCCTTTGAGTAGCTTATGACCTTCCAACTTGCAAATCTCGCTCCAGGAGTCGATTCCTTGCATAATTAGAGCTTTGTACCGACAAAATAGATAGGAAACAAACACTCCAACCAAGCATAAAAAACCAATAGAAAATTGAGCAAAATACACGAGAAATGCTATGAAAATGCAATGGGGGCATGGTAGAAAATAGTATATAAAACACAGACATCAATAGAAAAAAAAGAGCTATTAAATATGCAGTACATATCCTATTTTAGTGCATTATGATACAGCTTACTGACTTATTTAAGTACAACGATGCCAATTTCCAGAAAAAAACATATACCAGAATGTCACTGGTAATAAGTGCCCTGTCTGATTCAATATGGGTTATGGATTATGCACTATTATTTGAACCCCTTAAAGTAGCCTGCTTGTATTGACTTCCAATGGCTTTAAGCCAATGGTTGTATTAGAATACAGATATTTAACCAAAGGAGCTAACTTTATGCTCGTTTTCCTACACAGTCACTTTTCACTACTATATAAGATTGCTGTTTTCTGATTGTACTCTACATTCTTTTATGGAACGCTCTGAGTCGAAGATAATAACTGACACGTTTGATTATTGATACTAAATGACGGAATGAGAATGACTTAAAATGTAAATTTTTATAAAATGTACCGTAAAAAAGTTTTATATTGACAAACTTTCATTACCTACTGATATCACCCTCCAAATGGAATGCGTGGAATGATTTTGTAAAAAAAAAATGAGATGAATAAAGTAGAACAAGCAAGATCATTAAACATGTCAAGTAGTATCCTACCAAAATTACGCTAATATTTCATTACCATTCTCACCATTTAATGCTAACAACCAAATAAGCCGCTAGAGTTTGAAATTCCTCCTAGTCGAGATAGCAGATTGTTGATCGCATCGCGCCGACTGCGTCATAAAGATTTTCAAAAACAGTGAACTGATATTTCCCGCATCATAATTATCCCAACCTTATTAAATAGCTCATATTTTACGTTCTACCTAGACTGAATTTCGAGTTTTAGGAGTTGGAAGTACTTACATGCATAAGCAATAACGAGAATGTTTTTTGTTTTTCGAGTAACTCTTGAGTACATAAATTATAATTGCACATGATTTCTACAAAGTACACTTGATTGAGACTGAGGAACAAACTCTCCTATGAAGCAATCCAACAAAAGATAAAATTGATTAAGGAAATGGAAAGTAAAATTATTACATTTAAGAGAAATTATTCTCCTTCACTTGATAAATATACCCATCTTTCTTAATTAATTACTCTACAGTTTTCCCTAATTTCTCCATCAGAGCCAGTAAGAACATCAATCTGCCCCATCTTTACCATTGCAGCAGCAAACTTGTTAAGCCACAAGTACTGATTTCCTGCATTCTGGTTCACCTCACTTAGTGTGGTAGAGTCTGTCAATAGTGTCTGATCAGATGTGAACAAGCCTCGATTCGCTAAGACGTCTTGGTAATAGTTTACATCTGATGTAAATGGGGTCACAGGATCCATTGGAACCACCAGGCCAGAATTTGTGCTTCCTTGTGGGCATTGTTGTTGTAACTGTGTTACATAGTTTGAATCCAGAGTTGGATCTGCTCCGTTTGTCCCACCGAAGTTGAATATCCTATTGCTGAAGGATGTGCAATGAGATCGGCCAATTGTATGAGCTCCTGTGATCAACAATGTTGTTAGAAATAATTCGGTGCAGTACTGTCACATTATTTACTAATCTCCTTATGAATCGCGCTAAAGCGGATTAACTGGCAAATTATGTTATAGCGATTTCATTCCAGTGTAACCTTTGAACATATATTACATGTTGAAAATGTCAAAGTTGATAACTGACGGCCCATGATATGTTATATACTTTATCACGTTCCTTGATATGAAAGTTTTTGGATTAAAAGTGTGAATGCAACATATATGTCTTCTGTATACCAAAAGACTTAGATGGTTTTCATGATATGTTATATACTCTATCAAAAACGAATTGTACCTGAGAGTGTGACCATTTCTTCCTTTGTCAAGCCTTTATTGACAAAACGTTGAGTAAGTACAGAAACATTGGATCCGGGTCCTGGGATGTTTTGGAATACTTCTGAATTTAAAGAGACTCTTCCATCTCTTCTTCCTGCTGGAACATTGTATCCCCTCCCTCTTGTCTATGAAATAGAGTATGTTATACACCTTAGAAGCACAAGTATTACATGCAGGCATGACACATTGACATGATATACATTTTCTCCGTTCTAAAATACTTGCAACGTTTGACTTTGCACGTGACCATATCAACTGAATGGACCATGTATTCCAATTAACAAATCAAGTTTACACTATTAAAAATTAATAATACTTACTAGTATTACGCTGTCTCTTGCTGCGAAAGCTAATATATCAGCACATGAAACAACTCCTTTGCATTGACTTTCAAGTCTAGCCTTTGCATTGTCGATAACTTCAAACCCTCGAAGGCTAGGATTGTTTGCTGGTGAATCTTTCTCAGCTGTGTTCGAGGAAGTGGAGTCAATGAGAATAGAAGCATCACAACCCTGCAAACATAAGACTCTTACACTTTTTACAAATCATCAAAGAACGAAAGGACTAATAGCGTATATAACATCTTCATAAAAGAAAGGCTAAGCTGGTTTCTAAACACGGTATCAAAAGTGCTTCAAGATACATTATTTACTCTACCAGTGATTGATAGAGTATATAACATATTCATAATAGAAAGGCTAAACTAATTTCTGAACATGGTATTATAGAAGTGCCTCAAGATCTGTTATATACTCTATTAGGAATTGATAGAGTATATAACATATTCATAAAAGAAAGGATAGATAGAGACATAGAATATATAACATTTTCATAAAAGAAAGACTGAGTTGGTTTCTAGACGTAGTATCAAAAGCGCCTTAAAAATATGTTATATACTTTATGAGGGAGTAACATCAAAAGTTATAACATACCCTAACAAAACAGTCATGAAAGTGCATTCTAATAAGACCAGGGGCAATTCCTTTGTCATTCATAAATGCATTCCTAACTTCTTCCATAACAATACGCTCAGCTGATGGGCATGTGTTACAGTAAAAGTCATTTTGAAGCTGCCCTTCTAGCTGTACACTTAAACAAAACATAACCAAACATAAAACAAGTATTTTAGAAGACTGAATCTCCATCTTTAAGCTTATTCTTTTTTCTCAGTTCTATGTATAACTTTTTTTTTTTACCTTGGTGTATCTAAACATGTTGTACACCATTTTATAGCCAAAAGTGAGCTATAAAATATGCAGTATATATCCAATTTTAGTGGGTTATGATACATCATTTTGGATTATGTTATATGAAAAATTGTATAATTAATCCCCTAAAGTAGCCTAATTCTATTGACTTTCAAAGACAAGATCAAGCCAATGGTAGCAGTTGAATAGTGGTATATAGCATATTTTAGAACCAATAAGGCTTAGCTTTCTGGTATTCCTAAGTTGTCATTTATCTCAGCTGTTCCTGTCAACTATGCATTTTAATTTCGTGCACTTTTATATAACACAATAATGTGTAAATTCAGGGTTTCTGGTGGATTTCGAATATGATATCTCAAATCACGTTGATTTTTCATATGTGTACGTGCATATTTTGACAATCTAATTTGATTGTTACACGCGGATCATTTTGAGTCGAGTCATACTCAATTTTGATCAATCAGATCAATTTTAAACAGCTTTAGTGTCAATATATGCAGGACAAAGGATAATTCCTGTTTTTAATTACTAGAAAAAAAAAAGTGGGGATGGTTGAGTCCACATAATTTTATAAGACCAATTAGAGTCATGTACCCATGCACTAAGAAAATGATGCAAGTTTTTTTGTTCTTAATGTGAGATAAAACCATAATCGCATGATTATATGGTCTCAAGGCTATACATTTACGAATAGTTTTGCAACTTGTAAATCTTTGAGAAGAAATGGTATGGTAATTTACAAAATACAAGATACAAATAAAGTCATTATCCTTGAATGAGAATTTTGTTTAAGTCGTTCTACCTACTAAATCAAAAATTAAAGTTGATGGTTGAAATTCCGAAATATATTATATATTCTAACATGTACTTTAATACGAGATTTTTTTTGGGATAGAAGTGCGGTAGCAGCACGTGCCCTCTAATATCTTGCACTAAATATTCCTTGAGAATTGGGTGAGATTAGAACGCATAATCTCATTGTCACGTTGGTTTATATCTTTGTGGGAGAAATACCACAAAACGAAAGTTTACATATACCTTTTGTTAAAGCAAGTCCCAAATCAACCTTGAGTGAAGGTGTTGGCTTGATGGGCTCAGCACTGGCATGGACCGCTCAACTGGTCGAGCGTTAGTGGCTCGATCAAGCCAAACAACAGATCAAGACAGTAGCCTTTGGGGGAAATCACCAAACTTTCCAAATTAGAAAGAAACTGATTTCTTCATCATTAAACTTGATATAAGGTACTAAGTTTGAGAATTAAAACAAAGGGATTAACTACTTTCCTTGCGAATGATCTAATTTTGACTAATTTCATTAATACATACAATCATATATATGATGAGAAGGAACTTGTATTATTAGGTCATTAGGTGGTAGATTTTGTCATTTACTTAAAGTGGGGTATTTTATAATATTACCTAATACTGATCAAGTAAATTGGACATGTGACTAATTGTACTGATTAAGTAAATTGGACATGTTTTGAGCTCCTTCTCAGTATTTGCCTTAGTTCACTCAATAATTGTTAATGCTTTAACGAGACTAAATTACTTCTTTACAAACATGTAAATGTCCGGTAAAGCTATAGTTTAAATTAGGGATGCAAACAGGGCGGGGCGGGGCAGGTATTAAAATTTTCATTTCCATCCCTATCCCCATCCCCATCTGTTAATGCAATATCCATTTCCGTTCCCATTCCCGCGGCGGGTATAATTTTTTTCCCCGTCCCCGCCCCGATGGGTTTGTACCTAAAACCATCCCCGCCCCACCACCCATCCAAAGTCTCAAACAATTACTTAAATAGCTTATATACTGACTAGTCAGTAACTCAGTACATGTGCAACTAGTGAATAAGTGATATTGGGCGCATAATTTGTACAAAGCCCAATAGCTCATACACTTAAATAAATACATTTTTAATACTTGTACATCATACTATTCATAGTTTCATACATTTATAAATTTGTATATTTGTACATATCTTGAAGGGGAGCGGGGCGAGGATGGGGCGGATATCACCTAAAACCCATCCCCATCCCCATCCCCGCGGTGGGTATGAATTTTATACCCGTACCCGCCCCATGACCCATCAAATCGGGACCCATCCCCGCCCCGATGGAACGGGGATGGGGCGGGTCTCCAATTAGACCCGCCCCGCCTGCATTCCTAGTTTAAATAGTGTTTAATTGTGCAAGTAAATATTTTTAGAACATTACAACTTGTTGCATTCCAAATGTAAAAGTAATAGTTTAATATGTTTTTGTTTGTCCACTTTACTTTTTGCACTCGTTTTAAAACAAATTTTGAGCCTCAATATCTATAAGTACGCATAATAAAAAATTGTAAAAATTATATAATAAAAAACTTTTATCGAGACGAATCTAACAAGATCACATATGAATATATTTAATCTTCAATAATACTTTAAAAATCTAATTTGAATTTCTCTCTTCTAAAGTAAAAAAATTTAAATGGACAAACAAAAAGGAAAAAGAGGAAGTATATATTTTTTTCAACAAATTAAATTCCAAAAGCTACCATAAGTATAACTTTCAAAAAAAAAAATTAATTTACATAATAAACTACTTTTAGCAAAAAAAAATTAATTTACAAAATAGTATGTTCATTTGCTCATACATAATCTTTAAGTCTACATATATCATAATTTAAATTTATAGTAATATAATAGTAAAATGAATAAAGTAAACCCAATTTGAGTTTTTTTGCTTATAGTTTTCTTTGGATAAGAGGTGGAGATCATTCAATGATATAATTCGAATCTTTATGAGACTGTTAGCTCAATAAAGAAATGGTTTACCATGAAATCACTTTATTTGAGAATTTATATTATTTTTGCAGAGAAACTGATCAACTTGATTTGAGAGGGAAGGGTCTGTTGATGAAAGGGATTCAACTACTTAACGGTCCGATGTGAATAAATGGGTTCTAACACCGACCTGCAAAACGAACAAAGAGTCACTTGTACGGGGGCTGCTTCCCGGAAAATCCTTCCGACGCTCAAGTCAGTGGTCAAAAATAAGAAACAAGAATTGAATGAGAGAAGTTGAGAGGACTGGAAGGCATACCCAATTTGCTAATAAATAAGGTTATTTATAGTGGGTTGTTGAGTTGATTTAGGTCACTCAGAGGTACTTGGTAATTTCACCCTTGTTGATGACCTAGGTGAGCATTGGGCCTGTTGACTTGGCCCGTCAAATTGAGGCCACTAATCCCATAACATATATAGATTAAATAACTCAATTAATATAAATTATGATCAGAATATAAGCTTCTTGTATTAAAATTATCTCAATACAATCTCTCAAAAAATAGATAATATCCTATAATGGATTAAAAAGGGTTGTAGCACTCAAATGATATAAATGGAGCCACAAATGCTAATAACAACAATATCTTCAATAAAAATCTACATATAATGCTTCAAATATTATTGATTTCAGCACTTAGCAAATCCATACATTTTATATATCTTCAATAAATTAATTAACTACCCTACAATTTGTTCGAATCTCTCCTTGATCACCAGTAAGAACACCAATCTGACCCATCTTAACCATTGCATCAGCAAATTTACTTCCCCAAAGTGGTGGATTTGCTGCATACTGGCTAACAAGGTCTGCAGTAGTAGGGTCTGATACTAGTGTCTGATCTGATGTGAACAAGCCCCGGTTGTTAAGGATGTTATTGTAGTATGCAGTGTCAGAAAGGAATGGGCTAACAGGATCCATTGGGACTACAATGTCAGCCCCATCATTTTCTGATGGGCATTGCTGCTGCAGTTGAGCCGCATAGGATGGATCTATACTCGGGTCTTGAGCTGTTTCTGGGCTGAAATTGTATAGCCTCTTTGTGAATGAAGGGCAGTGTGCACGCCCTATGGTGTGAGCCCCTGCGCAACAGAGTTTATGAAATGAGATTGGTTAGATATATGTGATTAAACTCAGCGAATGGGTAGAAATGCAGGTGATATTGTCAAGGATCCAACTCAATTAAAAGTTTAAGCTGATATTTGAAGTTCTAAGATATGTGATTTGCTCTAACACGCCCCCTTACACGAGAGCTTTCTAGGCTAAAAGTGTGGATGCAGCACATACTTGGTGCGAAATATTTCACTTAAATTTGAGAGGTGATTGAAATTCGAACCTGTAACTTCTCGTCACGCTAGGTTCTGATACTAAGTCAAGAAACCAACTTAACAAAAAACTTAAACCAATGGTTGAAGCTCCAGAATATGTTATATACTTTAACAGATTTTTGCTACTAAGAATTTTTATTATCGCTACCAACGACCAATTTTTTCCAAATCCCATTTAGCTGTGAGCCATTTAGTAACATTGAGTGTAAAGGGAAGTTCATTGTCGGCAATTCTTTAACCCAATGCCATAAAGTGACTTTCATGTAAGTGGGGTTAGGGGTTGGATTTATACAACCTTATCCTTGTTAGTGATACTAATAAGATAATTTTCGATTGACCTTTAGTGATAATATATATTATGATCTACAACTTTATGTAAATAAGAAGTGTGCTGATTGAATGAGTCATGTGAAATAATGCACAAAAATATTATTTAAGTTTGTAAATGCAATACCAGATAGGATAACCATCTCATCTTGTGATAATCCTTTTTCGGAAAATATTTTTGTAAGGAGGTTGACATCACCAAATGATGGAGGCAGATTCAAGGTGGTATCTGAAGCTAGGGAGACTGAACCATCTCTTCTTCCTCCAGGAACATCATAGCCAAATCCTCCAGTCTACATAAATTAAGATTACCAAACATGCAAATTAATACAACTAGACCCTCTATGTATCATAAAAATTATTTCCAAAGTATAAATATTTGAACAAAATTAAGAAGCAGAAATTATTCTATTTTCTATCAGCTCCTCTTGCTAGAGCAAGAGACGGATCTATATAATTTGCTCATTTCTATAATTGTTCACTTTAAGATTATTAGTAATTAATTTATGGTTGTAAGTGGTCCCTTTAAGACTAAATAAAGTGATCACTTAAAACTCTGAGTGATAACTTTAAGCGATCACTTCTAAGAGTGTCTCATTTGAGTATTTGAAACTTTTATAGCTATTTTACCATTTCCACACTGTCTCTGGCAGCATAAGCAATTATATCAGCACATGATACAACTCCGGGACAAATGCCTTCAAGTCGAGCCTTGGCATTATCAATGACCTCAAACCCTCGTAGGCTAGGATTATTAGCCGGTGCATCTTTCTCAGCTGTATTTCCAGGAGTTGAATCGAGCAAAACCGATGCATCACATCCCTAGAATTAAGTATCATATCAAAATAATTTTTTAGATTGTGTACTATGCCTATTTGTGACAATTTAAATCTAACTACAATGACATATGTTACTAGTAACAGCATGTACGTAATAGTTTTGTACCATACTACCATAAACAAAACTCATAAATTTCTTTCTTTAGTTGCTAGCAAGTTGTTTAACAAATATACTTGAGTACAAGTTGCTTAAATTTGTGACTCTAGAGTTTTCTTGTCATAAAAATACTTCACCAACTATAATGAAAAAGTTGCCTTTTTTCCAGGACTTTTCCTCAAATTTTGTTTAGGGGCCCAATTAAAATAGCACTATTAAGAGAGCTTTCCAAACTTGCACCCAATTAATCAAATTTGAATACAACTCGACTTGATCTGAAATAATTCATATATAAAAATCAAATTAAATGTAAAAGATTTTACGTTTTATGCAACACCTAAAATTTACCAGACTCGACATATCATACTTGAAACCCTTCAAATATTAGAATGTACACCTCTACTAATAAGGAACAGTAGTGTTAGAGTACATAACATATCCTAGAGCTTCAACATTATTTTAAGCTTTTGATTAAGGCCTCAAGATATGTTATACTCTAATAAGCTCTGATACTATGTTTAGGAACTAAATCAAACAAAAACTTTAGCTGATGGTTGAGGTCTCAAATACAAAACTAACTATACTCCCTTCTTCCTACGGAGTTAACAACATTTCAATTCTCCATAAGAGATCTTTTGGGTGATATACAGCAAAATCAATAGGACAGAGGCAAACAGAAGGAGTACACTACAAGAAAACAAGGGCTTGATCATGATGACTGATAAGAGTGTTAAGACTTTTAGTTGACGCCCCTAGATATATTATATACTTTAATACGCTCTGATACGATTTCAAGGAATAATTAATCAACTTAAAACTTTAACTGATAATTAAGGTCCCATGATATATCATATAATCTAACAAGTAGAGTAGTGGAACATACAAAAACTAAAAAGATACTTCCTCCGTCCTATAAAGTATGCAACATTTCAGTTCTCTATATGAGATCGTTTGGATGATATGCAGCAAAATCAATGGAACATAGCAGACAAACAGATCGAGGTAGTACACTACAAGATTCTATATGCGGTGAAAAAAAGGGCATGAATGATGATGACTGATAAGAGTGTTAGGACTTACTCGGACAAAACAGTCATGGAAGTGCAACCTTAGAAGGCCAGCAGCATAACCCCTGTTGCTATAAAATGCTCGACGAACCTCATCTTTGATAATGACCTCAGCCAAGGGGCATGACTGCATGTAAAACCCACGTTCAAGGTCTGCTTTTGAGAAACTAATAACATTACTTATCAATACCAACACCCAAAAGAATACTGTATTAGTTTTTAAATTATGAGGGCATTTCTTAATTTGGCTCATTTTTCTTTGCTGCTGTTTTCTTCTGACAATGTCTGTTAATTGCTTAGTTTGGTGTGGAGATCTTCTGCAAAATCGCAGGGTATTATATAGTCAAATATCTTCAATATAATATTAAATTGTTGCATAATTATAATATTAGTTTAATCTATTTGTTGCATGGTCTTAAACCATAGTGCGTTATTCAGAAGCTGTGGACTGTCATTAGTGATTGAATATAAAACATCTCTGGCCTCAACTATACTTTAATAAGCTTTTGGTTACCTTAATTGTCATTTGTCATGATATCAGATCGTGTCATGTATGAGGAACATATGTATTGTGTTCAGAGTTTATAATCCAAACCTAAATATAGGCCCTCATCTAACGGTGTGTAATTATATGTAAGGTTTCTTAAGGAAGAGACGATAAAGTCATGATTTTAATATGAAGAGGGCCCAAAAATTACTATATCTATGGTGCACAATGATTTAGGCAAGAATGACTAAAATTTTAAGTTATTTCACTTTTATTATGTTGACTATGAGACTAATGAGAATGATGAGTTAAACGTATAATTAAAAAAATTATGAGTCGAATGCTTTATATATATACAATACTACAATTTTACAGTCTACCGAAGGTGGATTGTAGCCGATCTTCACACACTAAAAACTTTGCTTGTATATCGGATTTTTTATCACGTGGTTAACCTTTTGTTTGAATTATTTGTTTAATAGTGAATATTTTGGGTAAAAGTTTACAAACAAGAAGGAAGATAAGACAAAGAGGATAGGTAAAGCCTAGAATTATCATGATTTTTATAATTAGTGGTCATTAGAAGGAAGTCTAGCTAAGTAAGTGGTAATTAATATAATTGACCCGTAAAAGTTGGCTGTGCTTACGGATTAGTCAGGAAGTGTCCACTGTGCATTGACTTAAGTGGAAGAAAAATTTGGAAGCATGGCAGCTTAACATATTGATTATTGTAAATAACAAGATCAATTATTTTCATTAATGCCGCCTTTGTCTTGTATCTAATCTTCAACCTTCAAACATTACTAGCTAATGAAATTTCGAATTCATGGACTGTGATGCTAGGCAACTTAAGTTTCACTTGGGAAAAGATAAACATTTGTAATAAGACAACAGATAATCTCTAGGTCAAAAGCTTCAAGAAGCCTTAATATTCAAAACCAAACCTAGCATAATGCATGATAGTGATAGAGCATTATATAATGTATCATCCACCCAATTAAGTTTTTAGTTGATTAGTTTTTTTTATATTGTATTAATAGACAATGCGACTAAAAGTGACGATTTGAATCTCATTCACCCCTTATTTTAATTGGAATATTTTGACAAATTTGTCATGAGCACGTAAGCCTAGCTAATGAGATTTTATCCTACAACCAATTGGTGATAGAAGTAGCCATCAAGCTTATGTGTAATTCAACATCGATCTCTCTAATTTTTGGATATAGAGTCTCAAACATGTGGGTTATTTTTCCAATAGTCCCCCTCACATGTGAGCCCATTTTTTTAATTGAGCAGGAGTGTCATTATTTTTAAATCCGCACGTTGGATATGGGATCATGTTACTATCAGTTGATTGAAAATCGTTAGCTCTAATACCACGATAAATTTGTCATGAGAGTTGAGTGCACAAAAGCCTCATACGGTTCCATCCTAAAATCAATTAAGAATAGGAGAAGTAGCTTATCGAATTTATGCGTTAGTCAACCTCTCTCTGATTTTTGGATATGAGATCACATAGGTTATTTTTCCAACATATTTAATACATGTATGAAGCAGACATAGTTAAATCCATACTTCTAACCCAAATGACTTTTTTGTAAGAAACCGTGATAAAATATATAATTACATGAAATTTAACTAACAAATTAAGTATTTAGTTATGTTGTTTCCTTGAAAGACAGTACACCCACACCATTCAGTAGGGAGGGGAAATGTGCCCTTTCTTGCTCTTTTAAGTGCATGTAATATTTTCGTTATTCATTGTAAAGAGGTCTTTTATCATATTAGTACTTGATGAATACCAAATGAAGCTTACAAGGTTATGGTTGATTGGAGATGATCAATTTGAAGGAATACTTGATTTTTTTCTCAATCTTATTTGTAATAGAAAAACTTTAATTTCTTTTGATTTTTCAAGTCAAAATAAAAGAAAGTATATTAAAAACGTAGTGGGACCAACTAAAAAATATTGGCATGAAAATAAAAAGCTGACAAACTAACGAAAATGAGTCACTCAAATTCGGATTACAATTGGATTTGGCCAAGCTTTTGCGGTATTTTTGAATTGGGACATTTTGGAGGTTATAAACTACTAATTTCCGCTTAGGTAAAAAATTATAAGTTTGGTTCAATAGTAAAGTTTCATACATCCATTCTTTTAAATTTCACATAAATAGCAAACACTTAACATAGTGAAATGACGTGCTGTTGTTGATATTAAAAATTTGAATGAACGTCATTTTAAGTAACATTAATTTTGACTGTATTCAACATCTAATTTTAATGAAAAACCCAATAATATTATTTGAATAAGGTGATTATAATAAGTAGGTAAGAAGTCAATACTAATTGAGAAAAGAGAAAATGAGATTCCACCTTATTTCTAAATTTAAATGACCCCTTAATGTATGACAGCACCTATAAACCTAATTGTGCACAGATCGAGTTAGTTACTTGCCTATCATGCTATTAATATGATAATACTAAAAACAATGCTATCATTATATAAAAGACAAGATTTGCAATATGGACCAAATTACTGCATTGCATTAATACGCTAACTAAGATTTTAGGAGCTACGATGGGTTCAATTTTCAGTACTCATTACATAAACATTAACAAATTAAAATCAATATTCAGTAATTATAAGTTTGAATGAGACCGTTTTACGGTTAGGTTAATATGTGGTTTAAACAACACAAATTATGAAAAGGCTATAATAGTTGCTTCACACGTTGCCGCTTATTATTTAGTACTTTTGGCTTCTATATTGTATTACTATATACATTTATTAGTTTTTTTTGGTGGAACCTTTAATTTTATTTTTTTGATTTTTTAGTTGTTTCCTTTTAATTTCAACATTTTTTTTGTTTTTGTGTGGTCATAACACCTCATACCTCTTTATAGGTCCACCACTGTCAGTAATCCGATATAGCCTTCTAAGGCCAAAAAACCATGATATGGGCATTAGCTCGAATTTCAAATTTCAAATTGATTAGATCTAAAAACAATTACCATATCTTATACATCTCTAACAATACAGGAAAACATATATTAAGAACCATTTACTTTTCTCACATTTTATGCAACTACCAATTCAATTATGATTAAATTAAATGTTAGATTTAAATGTGAAATTTTAAATACCAAACTTTTTGAAAAATGTAAAAGACATTATCTATAATTGAAATTATTATGAAATGCATGCTTGGTAAAAGTATTAAAGAATTTAAAAGCTATTAATGTACATCATTATTTTTTAAATTTATGAAAAATTGGACATCCATGTCTTTATAAATAACTTTAACCTTTTTTAAAGTACTTATTTAATAAAGTACTTTGACTAAAATAGAATAATGAATAATCCCATAACCTTGTCCTACACTTATTTATAATTGTTTCCCAACTATTAATTGAACTTGACCTTTCAATAATCTACTTCATTACATTTTCTCTCTATATAGAAGGTTTAGTTGAGTACAATTCAACTATTTTACCTTAGTCATATTTATATTAGAATAATTTAGATATTTGTTAAAATATACCTTAATATATGTTTATATTTTATTACAAAACTATGTCATTTCCTTTTATTTTTATAAAAATAACATATTGTATAATTAAAGTACTAACCATTTGCTTATTTTTTTATAAATATATTTAAAATAATACTTATATTTAATATTTTGTCAAAGTTAAAAAATTTTGTTATGATCTATATCAAATGATGTACATTTTTACAATTTTATGCAATATAAATAAAATATTTTATAATGCATTCAAATTAAAAAGTGATATAAAATATAATGATAATTTAGAAATTTAATTTTTAAACTTCATATTAAATTAAATTTGCAAAAAAATGATTATAAAGCCGAGTATGGCACGCTATTACCTAGTTTACTAATCTGGTAATTCAGAATGACGACTAACGGTAGAAAAATACTAATACAATTAAGTTATAAAGCAAGTAGTCTATTTAACTAATGACTATGGGTTAATCACCCTACAATTAGCTCGAATTTCACCATTGCTTCCAGTCAGAACATCGATCTGGCTCAACTTAATCATAGCCCGAACAAAATCCACCTTCCAAGCGTAATCATTCACTGCATAATAAGCCGATTGTTGAGCTGTTCTTGGCTTGTCTAGAAGCTCTTGATCCGAAACAAACAAACCACCATTTTTGAAAAGGTTTGTGTAGTAACTAGAGTCCATTACGTATGGAGTTTGGTTCATAACAACCGTTGATTCCTTCAATGATCCTTGTAAATCTCTTGGACATTGTTGTTTCAAATACTCTGCATAAAATGGGTTTAAGTTTGGATCTTGTCCCATTACATTGTTGAAGTTATATAGTCTACGTGAGAATGAGAAACAGTGCGAATGACCAATCGTGTGTGATCCTGCACACAGATTTTACACGAATATCATACACTAGTATAGAATCTCGTACAATACACGAAGTTGTAAGTATAAAGGTACTAATAATTATAAATTTTGAATATAAATACAATTACATGTTATTAGTATAAAATTATAATATTTATTATAAAATAGATAGATAACTTTAGAATATATAATGCTTTTAATGAAATAAAATTAGTTTGTTAATATAAGTAATAATTAAAGTTCTCGTACTTCTTAAGGTAAATTTGGATAATTTTCTAACAACATTATCATATTGATTTTTTGTCATTCTCAAAATAATTTTTGATTATCATGTATCTTTTGTTTCTTAATGAAATATTTTACAATTTAAAATTTTAATGCAGAAATTTTATTAATTAGCAAATACTTTAACATAAAAAAGTAAATATATGTTCAAAGAAGCTTATTAAAAATCTTATATAGCTTTTAAATTCATAAATATAATTTTCCTAGAAAATTTTAAAAACATATCTTATTGTGATATATTACTTATATATTAACGAATAAGTTGATGTTAATTTTGGTAAGAGTTATTCCTTATAATAAATTACTATAAGCATGTCATGTAAAATTTTACAGTCTTTTTATTAGATTGTATGATTTAACTTGGAAATTTTATCAGCAAGTTACATATCCGACCTCCTAATCTTCATCTATGTAGTAGTCATTTAATGACCTTAAGGTAATGAAACGCTGTATGGAAAACGTACCTAGAAGAGCGACCATATCTTCTTGAGTCAAACCCTTATTTTCAAATGATCGAGTGATTTGATCAAGATTGTCGAATGGCCCAGGAATATCTACAGTCTCTGAAGCTCTAGAAATTCTGCCATCCCTCCTCCCTGTTGGTACATTCCAATGCAATCCCCCTGTCTACATTTCGAATATTAATAATATCCATGGATTAAAGTGAAAGACAGATATAATGGGGTGTTTGGCAAAATAGCTTATGGGACGATTTTAGCTTATTTTGGAGCATATAGAGGATTGGATGGTAAATTAGCTGGTTGAAACAGATTATTGCTATGAATAAGATGTTTTTGAACAAGCTGCTCATAGCAGCGGTTACAAAATTTGTTGGTCAAATCAACCACTATAATCAGTTATCAGCTACTATCTATTAGCCGTTTGCCAAACACCCTCAATATTCCTTTTAACGGTCATCAATTCAATATGGAGTAAAGGTTGTGGATGTCCTTACAAGTACTACAGAGTCTCTTGCAGCGATGGCAAGGATATCAGCACACGAAACGATCCCTTTACATACATCTTCCAATCTAGCTTTGGCATTGTCGATTACTTCAAAACCTCGTATAGTAATTCCATTGGCTAAACCGTCCTTTTCTGCTCGATTATCTGGTGTAGAATCTATAAACACCGATCCATCACAACCCTACGAAAACAAACCAAGTAACGCAAACATTAATAATCAACTAACACACAAAGAAAATCATCAAGAACAGCATAAGAAATTTTACTTACTCGAACAAAACAGTCATGAAACTGCAGCCTAATAATGCCAGGAGCAATCCCTTTATTCTCAAAAAAAGCTTTCGTAACTTCTTCTCTTATTACAGATTCAGCACAAGAACATCTATCATTATAGAAGCCTACTTGCAGTGCTGCTTCTATCAGTATGTGACAACTTAAGTAGCATACTATAGACAATATTGCTAAAGTTAGCTTCATGATTCTCCGAAAGCTAACTCTTTCGTGCAGAATGAATTACGATTTTGAGCAGCATATATGAGCAAGGTACTTGCATGTATCGTATATATAAGCACATATTAGCTGGTTAAATCAACCATTGTAATCAGTTATCAGCTGCCGTAACAATATGATATAGTAATGTTATTACTAGTTCTAGATTTAGAGAGCTAGTATGCTTATAAGTTAGGTGCATCATAAATTTCTAATACATGATACACATATTTAGGAAGTTTTTTCCTTTTTGAGGTAGGGAGCTTAATACAGCATAAACCCAAGAAGAGCAATGTAATTTTTTTTAGTAAGGAGAAGCCTAATTTAGGCCATTCAACATCACAATAATTGAGATTGAATGGAGATATCGATGTGAGCTACAATGTTGTCGATGTTGGATCTTTAACCCACAGATATGATCTAGAAGAAGAGCAATCCGAACTCTTTCTTTGCTTCACGTCACAGCTTGAAACGCGCTCCACTATTGAAACGCTCCTATTTAGTTTGAAGGTTCTATGATCTCATAATCACTCCTTATATACTCTAACACATCATCTGACAAGAGAGCTAGGCTAGAAGTGTGGATGCAGCACAGACTCTTCTTATACTTGGTGTGAAATATCTCACTTGAATTTGAGGGGTGATTGAGATTCAAACTCATGATCTTTTTTGTCACGTTGGCTTTTAATACCATGTCAAAAAACTACATCAACCGAAAGCTTAAGCTTTAGGGTCCTTGACTAATTGAATGATTAACATATGATATATATAAGTTGGCTTTTAATACCATGTCAAAAAACTTAAGTTGGATTGTTTCATACAATAATATAAATAGGTTATAACCTCAATTAGTGGCCAAGTAGCTACATAGTATTCTAGATTGGTTGTCAATTTTTCTATCCTTCCCTGCCATTCTCTTTAGCTAATTTCTCTTAGGTCTTAAGTATAGACTTAACTTCATTGGTTTTTAGAGGTGTTTCAGGGGGTGCACAAGGCGCCTAACTATATTAATGCTCTATAATATAAGAAACCTTAAATATTAGTTTAAATTAATTTACATTACTTTTACTTTAGTTTAGTTACGTGTCTTTATACTTTAAAATTTCAAAAATAAACAGATTTAATGTTAAAAGGACATGTGAAGCAATCCAAGTCACAAATTAATGAGGTTAGAAAACTCTATAAAATTGATTTTATAGTACTTGAAAAATCTAGTAAACCTTTTAAAAGCAATTAACTCAAGCTTTTTTTTTTTTATAACACATAGTCTTCTACTTGCTAGCATTCTTTCTAATACTTAGCCCATAAGAATATTCTTTACTTGGTCTACAACATAGTCCATTAAGCTTTTGAAAAGATTTGACTTATTTATGACGGGATTGTAAGCAGTAATCGGTGTGCCATTGACTAATACAATTTTTATAAGATTTAAATTTGACAATGACAAAATATACTATTTCTCTAGCATATGATTGGGACTAATGAACTAACCCTCTAATTGATCTCGCAAACCCATAAAAAGGCAACTCCTGATGAAAAGAAATTCCACTCTTTTAAGGATGTTTGATTGAGAAGTAATTTATAATACAAGCTTACTAGACCTATTTTAACAACCATTATGTTTTAAATGCATAAATAATGCATGATGTTAATTACTTGCTTATGGAAAAGGTAATAATTGTAATGATTAACCAAAAGGAAGACCATGGCTGTAAACAATTACACATATTCATGAACATCAACATAAACATAAAGTTAGCTACTAACACCGGGCGATTATTAAACTGAGTCAAAAAGTCAGCCCAATAATCGCCCCCGCTGTTACTAACAGCGAGCGATTATTGGATTGACTTTTAACTCAGTTTAATAATCATCCAACATTAATAACAGCAAACAATGTCATATTTACCTTAGCAATGCACAGCGCCCGCCATGCCACAATCTACCGTATCCCCATTACTAAGTTAACATTCTTCAAATCAGTAAATATATCAAATTCGAACCAGTTCACACAATTGTAAGTTTGGTAATCTAGAAGGTGTAATTGCTTAAAGCATATTTACAACGAAAGCGTTAATATACTATGTACAAGCAGCTTGAAACACCCAAAATGGCGGCATGGAAAAACATATCGACAAGGAAGTTGGGAGCTCCATTTTTAGAGATCGCGGCCAGAAATGTGTTCCCAGTCTGATGAAGAGCATTCATTACCATACCAACCCTCAAGTACCAGAGTGTGCATCCTATTCGTCTTCATGATAGGAGCATATGCTGATTGCTCATTAACACCAATGTTGAAGCAGTCCACATCGCCATCATGGCTCGATTCTGGATACGGTTCAAAAGTGGCTTTCTTCATGTTGCTTTTTTGGCGAGATTCGCCTGTATCTTCAATTCCATTCTCAACCCCTGCTTCACTTGTTTGTCCTGGTACAGGACCATTGGACATAGAGTTTGAGTGATCCATACGACTTTGTATATAGAACCTAGCTGGAATACGAGCCTCACATTCATTGGTAACGCCCAGTGAGTTCAGGAAATCCTGGAAGGCAATTGTTTGTCCAGAAACAGAAGCCTTAAGTTCATCACTGATACCGAATGGGTTAGACATTTCGGAATCCTGGAAAGCTTTGTTGGTGCTAGAGGAACCATTGCCGGGCAGATAGTTTTCGTCTTCTGATGACGGTTGGCCTTCATATTGATCAGAGTTTTCATCCTTACCCTTTAGAATTTGATAGTCTCCAAAAACAGAAGTGTGTACATCATTTGCTTTAGTTGTTGAGACTGAAACATGGACACCATTGCTAATATCGGAAAAGTGTGAAGGACAATTACATTCATTAGAAGATTGTTTCTTCTCGTAGTTCAAAGAGTCGGAGGAACCAACACGATCCTTAGGAATCTTGCATCTAGCCAATACACAAGTCTCAGCAGCTTGATTGACACGAGTGATGAAGTGACGATCTTCATTTTTATCAGAAAAACCTGACTTAGATTTTGATCTTTCATCTTCGGAGGAAAACAAGTTTGCCGCCTCTGAATTTGGATCATGGACCACCTTGATGTGAGTGTGCTGGCCAGATATCGTAGTCTTAGGACGTTCACCTCGAGACGAGAAATCTTTCTCAGCAGTTCCTAGTTCAAGATCGACAGGAACATTAGAGATTGTTGGGTTACCTTTTGTTCCATTGTGAGTCCTCTTCATCTCAGTCTTCATACGAAGAAAGCGAGCTTTAGCAGTCATGATGCAAAGTGAGGCTTCAGCTTCAAGCCATAGATTTTTATACAGAAGTTTCTGTTTATCTGTTTCCTCTTCTTGAAAATTCTCAGAAATAAGCTTAGTCAGAGCCTGCATTTATCGTTGTTAGTTAAAAAGAAAAATCAATAAGTTATCATCTACTCAATTGAACTCCTTCGTATCTGTTTCCTCTTCAATTTTCGTTCAAAAGAAACATACCTCTGTCATATTCGCATCCTCAAGCGGGAATCCATCATCCTTGAAAGAAGCAGTAAGCATTTCAGCATCATTCACCTAAAACCCAAACTAAGCAGCATAAATAACTCGCTAAATACTGAATCAGGACGTTATTTTATACAGGGAAAAAGCATAGATGGCAAAACCCAATCTTCAAACGAAGTGATAATACTTTCTTTCAATGTCAAGAAAAACATAGCTAGCATTGAATGAGACATCAACATACCATCTGAACAACAGGAAAATCTTTCTGGAAAACTCTGTCCGGCGAGGAAAGCACCCGAGTAGGAGTAGTTTGACCAGACAACAGTAACATGGAAGCATTAAGGTTGCTGATAACCTGCTTAATTGCAACAGTTTGCTTCTCGGAAACTTTAGCTTGATTGACGAAGCAGTAACGCTGAAATATTTCTGACAGATTCATCATTGTTCTCAGTAGCACGTTAACATCGATCCTAGAGTCTGGATCTTCATCAGCTGGCTTCATACTAGATTTACTTTCGGGAAGAGGGTTTGAAGAATTAATGTCGGTTTTTAAGGATAAATCAGACAGAATCTCTGTCACAACAGGAGTGCCGTTCCCACGCTTTTCGGAAAGGGGTGCTTCCGAGATATCTCTTCCAGATGAAAGCTCTTCATTAACATCCGTTTGTGCAGCTAAAGAACTGTTGATATCAGCATATGCTTGTGATTTCTTTATCATATTGCTCTCCATCATAAATGTGTCACAATCATCAGCAAATTGAGGAATATCTTCAGCATTGAGATCAAAGCGATAGGATTTTGGGTTAACAGAATCACAAGCTTCATTATCATTAGATGTACAATCAGAAAGTGAAGGCTTTTCTAAGGAAGTCACTTTCTTTAATTTCCCAAAGGAAAAAGGACCATTATTCTTGACATTATGAGGGCTCAAACTTCTGCATTTATCTATTGTTTTTGGAGCATCTGAATCCACACTTTCAGAATGCCCAAATGGTGAAAAACGATTAGACGATGCTCCTTTCCAGCATGGCGAATCCTCAGCAGTGTTGTGGACGTCAGACCCGCCTGAATGCTTTGTGGACAGCGAATCACTAGCTTCCATTTTCAAGCCATCTGAACATATTTGGTGAGGTAGTTGAGGTGAAAATAATATACTTTCAGAAGAAGCCTTGTCATCAAGCCTATTATCAACAGTTTCTCCTATATGGCAAGAGGACGCTGCCGTGGAGGGGGCGGGTCTTCTGATTCTAATGCTGGACTGGCGTTTTAAACCAACGGGCATCTCCGTATGATAAGAGGATGTATACCCCGGCATAGCTGTACTTTGGTCGGTTGCATTAAAGCCCATAGAGTTCGGTTGAGCAGCTGAAAATGTATTTTCCGCTGAAAACCTGCTCCCACCAACTGGTGATTTGGACATAGCTATGGGGTAAGTAGTGGTTGTTGATGCACAACCAAACGTAAACAATCCATTGTGGCTGAAATGGTCCTCCGGTAAAGAGCTATTACCCTTTTGGGAGCCAGCGGGAATTGGGCCAAATTCCATGACTGGTTCCTGAATATGAAGGCTCTCTTTAGAGATTGATGCAGAAGCAGAAGTTCCCAATGTTGAACGTTCAGATGATGCCATGCAACCTTGCTGCTCTAAACCAAGGCTACCTAAGTTATAGGCTCCACCAAAAATATCAAAGGATTTATCCTTAACATTAATAGCAGAGGCTTCCCCATATAAACCTGAGTCCTTAGTTAAACAAGCCCCTGAATATAAGAACAAACAAGATCACGGATTATCAGCCTTCTACCCAAGAACATTTTTTGCTAAGAAACTCAAAGGAATAATCATGAATGTTAGTGTTCATACATCAAAATGCCAAAGGAAGAGGGGAAGCATTAAATTCTGAATGGCTTTATAGAGTAACGAAAATTATCAATAAATATCCGACATGGAAATGAGCCCTCAATAATCAAACCAAATAAGTTTCGTCAACTTAAAAGATCATAAGGAAAACAACATAACATATTGCATCAACATCATCATTACCCCAATGCATAATCTTACCCCAATTCTTTATGTCATGCATGCACAACAGCTATTAACCAAGAAGAGCAAGCAGTTTATGAGACCTCTAATCAGCTACAATAACGTGATAATGTAAACAATTATCTGAACCACACCAATAGCTTGGGTTATGAAAAAGATGACAATGTAATACAATTCAAACATCCAAACACCCCCCCTCCCCCAAACACCAGCACCCGCACCCACCCACCCCCCCACACACACACACACAAAAAAAAGAAGGAAAAAGTTGTCACATGCAGAAATTTGGCAGGGTGCCTAAACCAATTGAAGTCCTATAATATAATAAACACCGATCCAACACCAATAAAGACACAACAATTTAGAAACAACTAAAAAGATGAACACAGCAGACGTTAGAAAATATATGATCCCTTGACCCTTAGCATCATTTAACATTAAAAACATTAATTTAAAACCATATAAAATGTAAAGCAACAGAAAATTCACTCAATTCAGATTTCACAACCAGCAAATTAGCTCCAATATTCAAGTACCCTGTCCACCAATTTCCGGAGCAGAATTTAAACCTTGCAATTGTTCATTCATTCAACAAACCGAGCCCGCAACAATTTAACAACCCAGAAGTTAAACAGGACAAATTAATGAAAATGGAAACAAACCTCTAGCAATAAGAAAGATAATATTAGAACAGAAAGTCATTGCATTAGATGTATACTCAGTTTATATGAAGATTCAAGGAAAAATGAAGAGAAAAACCTTGTTTTAAATGACGGTTGTCGCTCATGTCATCAAAAAATTGATTGTTGTTGCACCTATCAGCAAACAGACGAACATTGTTGTCAATGAAAGGTTGACTCTGATTGCTCCAGTCAACAAAAAGAGAACCCTTGCTGCTCGATAAATTTGAGCCACTCAATTCCTTTGAAATAAACCCTTGAGCAAAGTCCGTCAATTTTCCACGTTCATTGTCGTTCAACTCACACCCAAAATAACCCCACTTTGATTTATGTCCTCCATCATCAAACATATTCTGCTGAGGGTAGACTTGAGCAGACCCAGATCCATTCAAATAAGCAGAACCAGAGTGCGAGAGCAAGTCATAACCTGGCTCAATACCAACTTTTTGAGGTGGAGGAGGAATATACTGAGGATAACAAGATTTTGTGGCAACTTTAGTACTCGAATTCATGGTGTTCGGAAATTGATCATACGAAAAGGGATCATAAGTTGAAACATTATTGCTAGCATAAAATACACTGGTGGGTGAAGTGCTTGATGGGATTTCCTGATATCCATACATGTTAGTAGCAAATGAACAATCAAGATTAGCAGCCACCGCATCAGTTGCAGCGCAATTTGGTTCAGACGTCGATGATAACGAACTGTTCCAAAAGTGACCAGGAGCCGGAGCAAAGCAAGCACCATAGATAGGCACCTCAGAAGAAATCACTGATGTGTTTGCTAAATTCGGTTTCAGAATAACTTTATCAACCTTAAATGGTGGAGCTAAGGGTGATAAGCTGGATGATGCCATTGACTGTCCAAAACGAATGGATCCTGACTCAGAAGAAGTCATCATTTATGATATGATTCTAACCAATTTCCACCGTAACAGATACAAAATTAGGCCTTTGATAATCAACAAGTAAAAACAATATAATCTAGTTATGAATTACTCCCTTTATTCACTTCTTTTCGCAGATCTCAATGCAAACTACAAAATCAAACAATATTAATCATGAGTTTTTCTTATAGATCGATGAGAAATCGTAGTCAAAGTTCGATACTAAAATTCGTAAATTCTACTTGAGAAGAACATATGCTTCGACACTAAAATTCGTAAATTGTATTTGAGAAGAACATATGAAAAAACGGAGGGAGTACTAAAAGAGCGTATATTTAAAGAGCACAAACATAATCACACTTAAAAATGATAATATGAAAATAACCCAGAAAACCTCTCTCTCTCTCTCTCCCCTCCATGATTACTAACAAACCCCAAAATACACAACATGTTACGCAATTGGTGATCAACAAGCAAAACTAAAAGCACAACACAGTCTAGTATTTAATTAATAATTTCATTAAAAAAAGATAATCTGTCGAATCAATTCATGAAAAACAAAACAATCAAAGAGAAAGAACACAATCACACTTTAACATTGATGATTTGATCATAACCCAGAAAAATTCATCATTTATTATTATTTATCTCTAACCCAAATTCCTCCTTTTATTAGGGTTTTAAGTAGTAAATTAAATTCCTTTACACTAAACAAAACCAAAACCCCACAAAGGTATACAATTTTCATCTTACATCAAATACTAAGCACAACAAAAAATATCAAAAAATTTTGATCAAAAAATGTATATCAAATTTTAATACAGGGAAAGTAAACTGATAACAGTGATTTTATTTTTATCAAAATAATCCCAGTATAATTCTCTG